>NC_079168.1:83721520-84025270 GCF_947568905.1 Ostrea edulis | reverse complement strand
GTGTTCAAAATGATTATTAATTGATGCCAAAAGAGTTCGAAGTTTGAAAATTTGAAATCTGCACTTTGTGTCTTCACAACAACATTTGAATGAACGCCATTTTGGCAATATTTCAGCCATTGGAATATGATCGGTTTTGAAGACATTTATTAAAAGTTTCCCTCATGGCTTCCAGTGAACCTACCCTTTTTCAAAAACCAGAGAAACGATCCAGGGGGTGGGGGTGATATTTGATAAGAGGTACCCATTAAGATCCCATCCAACGGACATAAAAGTTAAAAATATGTCGATAGGTAACGTATTTATCTTCATAAATCGCAGTCTTATAAAAATTGTATATGATTGCTGATATTTGTAAAAAGTTCTTGCACATTATTAATAAGTAAATTTCGTATGAAAGGCCTACCTTAAAATATATTAGGAGGTTAAGTTTTCTTAATAGTGGGTTAAATTCCAATGTCAAGAACTTTGGTACTAAAAACGTCTTGGACGGTATCAGTGCGTGAAGAACTGTCTAACAATTTATATGAAAGATATTACTTGACCAATGGCAGGTCGTATTGGAAAACTAGATAAAACGTTGATATATCTAAATGTCGAGTTGAATACCACAGCAAAAGGTTCTTTCTTCTCGTGAAGCTTTTGAATAAATTCTGCCTCGTAAGAATGTAAAAACAGGTCAGCTAATAAAGGAGCACAATTCGTGGCCCATAGAAATTCCACGACTGTTGGAAGACCTGATCACCAAGGGCAACGAAGATATTGTCAATGAGCAACTCCAGCATCTTTTTAATGTCAACTTATGCGTAGAATCAGAGGGTGTTGAACAAAGTAATTTTTGGAAGAACCGATTACAAGCTATGGCTATTTCCCCTTTTCCATTTTTATTGAGGAAGCCACTCACTATGATGTTTAAATCTCTTGTCTTTAATTTATCGTGAGGAATGGTCGTGTAAAGTGTTGTAAAGGCATACGTTTTGATGTTGTTGACTTGAAAGTTTTGTGATTTCAAATTTACTCTAAATATTGTTAGAATTTTTTCGAATCCACATTTCACTTCTGACATATGTTGTGGCAAAGTGCGTTTGAAGTTTCTCCTTCACAGCTGTTAATAATTTCGTGAGGAAAGATAGGGACTTGGCAGAACATTTAATGGATCCAACAATTCAAAGTATCTTTGTAAAAGTTTTAGGAATTGATACTGTAACTCATCTCATTGACTGGGATATTAAATGTGTGTAAAACTGAAACATGATCTTGAAGGATTTCATCTTTTGAAGGAGAAGTTGGGAGTATAAGTAGGATTACGAAATGTGAAATCAATGCAAAGTTTGTTGAAAATACAGTTATAACAAGAGGTACTGTGAGCAATGCTCACTAAGAATACCCCCCCCCCCCCCCCCCCCCCCCCCCCCCCCCCCCCCCCCCCCCCCGCCGCTTACCCCAATCTCCCAAAGGGTGTTGGTAATACTTAAATAGGTATAAACTACCTCTTTTCTGAGTGTAAAAAACAAATGGTATGACAAACCTTGGGTATTCTCGTTTGTAGGGAGAAATGGATTATCTAGGAACACAGCATCTCCATGCTATGAAAAAAGCCGTTAAAGTCAAAAGGTCAATTGCACTCCTAGAGAAGAGACTACCTAAGGTTTTGTCATGCCCTTTCCTTTTTACACTCAGGAAAGAGGTCATTTATGCCTATTAACAACACCCATTGGGTGATTAAGATAAGCGGGGGGTATTCTTAGTGAGCATTGCTCACAGTACCTCTTGTTCTAATTGTTTAAATAATGTGTCTCAACATTTTATATTTGGTTATTTTATTGAACACAATGTCAACGGCAAACTAAATCACAATTCTATGTCAAACGAGATGAATTCAGCTTCTCCATCCTTAACTTCCAATAATTGTGTAGCAATATTCTATTATCACCTGCATATGGTGTTTATGGATTTGATACGCGAGAACATGTTCTGGCACGACCAATTATTCAATCTAGGCAGGCTACCTAATGATCATTGTTCTCGAGTTTCGAATCAGCTGAGACGCATAAACATCATATATAAAATGTTGTAAAACTCGCGCTTTTGAAAACAAAAATTGTAAAATGTTACAAACAAATATTTTGAAAAAGTTCTTGCAAGATGGGATACTGAAAAGATCAATATACTCCGTATTGTCCCCTCCCAGAACCTCCAATAGGAATCGTCGTCACCTACACGTATATAGATTGATTGATTATTGTTTAACGTCCCTCTCGAGAATATTTTACTCAGACGTCACCACTGCCGGTGAAGGGCTGCAAAATTTAGGCCTATGCTCGGCGCTTATGGCCATTGAGCAGTGAGGGATCTTTATCGTGCCACACCTGCTGTGACACGGGGCCTCGGTGTTTGCGGGCTCATCCGAAGGACTGCCCTATTTAGTCGCCTCTTACGACAAGCAAGGGGGTACTGAGGACCTATTCTAACCCGGATCCCCGGGGGTGGGGTACTGAGGACCTATTCTAACCCGGATCCCCGGGGGTGGGGTACTGAGGACCTATTCTAACCCGGATCTCCCGGGGGGGGGGGGGGGGGGTACTGAGGATCTATTCTAACCCGGATCCCCACGGGACACACGTATATAAACACCATAATATCAACATTTAAAAGTATCAGTTTAATAGACAGTAATGTACATCTTTATCTACATCTTCACAAGTCAAGGGTTAGTGCGAGGTAACGAATCAATAACCCTTGACTTGTGAAGATGCTTTATCTATAACTATATGTAAATACCCAATCTATATGTACATAAAACAACACGAAAGGCCCCACACGGTTCACAAGTTTGTTAATGATACAATACAGTCTTCACTTCTCGATACTGAACGATATAACTCAAGTTTCCTAACGCCTCAATTTGGTGTGTAATCAGTGAGAAAAACAAAAACGGAGGGGGGGGGGGCGCTAATGTCAAACTTGCTCTATATGCATACTTGGCATCGTTGAGAGATTTCGTACACACATTGATTTATCAGCACAATAATCATGTCAGAAAAGAACTTCAATTAGACTGTCGACTTAAGGTTTGTTTATTTCTTTGTTATACGCCCCTTTGAGAATTTTTCACTCATAAGGACGTAGCAGGGAGGGTTCTTTGTGCCAACGTCTGCTAGACCCGGAGCCTGTTTTTAAGTCATATCCGAGAAACCCGTAATTTTCACTTCTAACTGCCGATCGTATGACGAACGAGCAATCACTATATATTTTTACGTCTTAGGATTTGGCTAGAGTGGGGCTCGAACTCATGACATCCCCCCCCCACCACCACCACCATCACAAAGCGAATGTTCTACCATACTGCAACGAATTCGATATTTGTATTATATGGAGACATGCAATACAAAATATATCGATGTACTTGTATTACATTGAATATAATACCGGTATGAATAAAATTCTTGGTAGCATCTGTCATTATGTCAGTCTTCACATCGTAAATGAATTAGGTCCAAAATTGTAATAGATGTACGTGGGCTTGAAGTCTTTCTCCTTCTTGTTGCCTTCAACTTTCTCAGTGACGATTGTCCCGGTAAACTCTAAACTTTCCTCGTACGAAGGAGGAGCTGAAAAGTAGAGTCACAAAATACATTTGAATGAAAACCTACTTTGCTAAACATATTCATCTGAATGGGTTATTCTGTCTCTAAAAAGGGTTTGTGGACTACTTAAAGGTACATGTATTCCACACCTAATGAAGGGACATTTGCAATTTTCAGCAGATAAACAATATAAAGTTGTTTATCTGTTGAAAATACTAAATACCGCCTTGCATGTATACATTAAATAAAATATATGAACAAAAAATTTAATTAATATTCAGCATTGATTATAAGAGATATCTCCCCTTGTCAAAATTAAATAAATCAAATGTTTAAAAAACAAGCATTCTGAGAGTATTGCATGGCAATACATAGTCCCCTACCGGTTGAAAAAAATTACTGTACCACAACATTATTCAAAGTTCATTATGTAGGTTATGGTAAAAGGGAAAATTGGGGAACCAGGATAGGAAATCAACTACCATTCGAGTAGAGACTAGACCAGGGGGAAAAATTAAAAAATTATAATCAGGTTTAATTAGGTCTTTAACCAAGTCAATAAACTGTGACATGCAGGTGATCATGAATAATTAAGCTATATTGTTGTATTACTATGCTAGAAGTTTTAATGAGTATAGTACTCTTATCTACAGAGATAAGCAACTTGGATGTAAACTAACAATTCATGCTATTTTCCTAAGTTCAAGGGCCATAACTTAATGAAAAATCAACGGACCGAGACAAAATTCGAACCTGGTCTGTAACTTGTTATGTCAAAGTAATGTACTAAATATCAAATAAATATCTGCAAGCACAACCAAAAAAAGTCCGGAAAACTGATCATTCATGATATTTTTCTAAGTTCAAGGGTCATAACTTAATGAAAAATCAACGGACCGAGACGAAACTCGAACTTGATCAGTAACTTGTTATTTCAAAGCAATGTACCAAATATCACATGAATATCTGCAAGCACAACCCAAAAAAATCCGGAAAACTGATAATCCATGCTATTTTTCTAAGTCCATGCTTTTTTTCTAAGTTCAAGGGCCATAGCTTAATGAAAATTCAACGGACTGAGACAAAATTCGAACTTGATCTGTAACTTGTTATGGTAAAGCAATACACCAAATATCAATAAATATCAGCTAGCACAACCAAAAAAAGTCCGGAAAACTGATAATTCATGATATTTTTCTAAGTCCAAGGGCCATAACTTAATGAAAAATCAACGGACCGAGACGAAACTCGACCTTGATCTGTAACTTGTTATGGCAAAGCAATGTACCAAATATAAAATGAATATCTAGAAGCACAACCAAAAAAGTCTGGAAAACTGATAATTCACACTATTTTTCTAATTAAGTCCAAGGGCCATAACGAAGTAAAAAGAAATCAATGGACCGGGACCAAATTCAAACTTGATCAGTAACTTGTTATGGCAAAGCAATGTACCAAATATAAAATAAATATCTGCAAGAACATAGAAAAAAGTGCGGAAAACTGGACTGACGGACGGAGGGAGCGCAAACCACTTCGACTTCGTCGGTAGGGGACTAAAAAATGCACGAAGCCCTCTCCTTTTTAGTACGGCAATTTACAAATGATATTTTTAAGGATCTATTATTTAGTACCCAGCTTTCCTCCCAAAAACCCATGGCCATTTCCCAGTTTGAAATTATTTTTTCAAATATCTCTCGGTTAATCCTTACTTTCTGATATCTCATGAAGGAAATTTACAATTACTTCTTGATTAGATTCTTTGTTAAGAAAATAATTTGGGGTAAAATACCTTAAATGAATAAATAATCGACCCCATTAACTCACCATTATGTGATTCAGATTAATTTGCATACTTATATACTATCGTTACAATAATGTCGTGTCACTTTACTTGACCGACCGTGCAAATTTCGGGCGAGGCTTCTCATAGATTTAAATGCAACAGTCTGAACTGGTCCTAATTTCGTTCTCGGTGACCAATCACATTGAAAGAATGGCCTAGCATGGTCATCCAAACTAACTTTGATTGAAACCATAAGGCCGATCAGCGAATGACATTTGTATGCTAGATCAAGTGACACGCTGTAATTGAAACGATAGTATCAAGAGTATACCCCTATTTTGATGTTATTTTACAAATTTGCCGAATGCACAACAGATCTGAGAATCGAACCGAACACCAAGTTAAGGGGCAATATCGTAAGTTTTGAAAATACATTATGTGGTACATTACACGATATTAACTGATAACAAATCGCTCACGAGCAGATGGTAAGGCTCCTGGCTGAGTTGTAATTGGCGAGAATGAAATGTCCGCAGGATCAACCACGGCTGGAGTTGATAAGGGAGGCAAGGCGGATAGTGACGGCGCCGGCATGAAGCCCCAGTTATCCGGCATGGAGTAAATGTTTTTCAGTGGCACACTTCCAATGAGAATGGGGACTTCGTGAAGCACACCAAGAAACCCGATATCTCCAACAAACTGGAATCAAAGAAAGGAGTCCATGTATAGAACAAATATGATGCTCTTGTGTTTGAGCTAGTAAGACAGTAAATGGGATTAACAAATCTTACAATAAACAATCCTGTGGGGATCTGGGTTAGAATAGGTCCTCAGTACCCCTTGCTTGTCGTAAGAGGCGACTAAATGGGGCAGTCCTTCGGATGAGACCGTAAAAACCGAGGTTCCGTGTCACAGCAGGTGTGGCACGATAAAGAACCCTCCCCGCTCAATGGCCAAAAGCGCCGAGCATAGGCCTAGAATTAGCAGCCCTTCACCGGCAGTGGTGACGTCTCCATATGAGTGAAATATTCTCGAGTGGGACGTTAAACAATATACAATTAAAGTAAACAAGAACATGCGCCAAATAAATAATTTTCATTTTAAGAGACTGCGGGTAAGTAATACTACTAAATTCAATTGTTGAAATGTTGTTTTCTGGCCATTTTCAGTATTTGCAATCAAAATGTTAAAAAAAAAAGAGAGAGAGAGAGAGAGAGAGAGAGAGAGAGAGAGAGAGAGAGGGAGAGAAACTGATTCGGAATACCCTAAATGACTATATCTTAATTTTAATAATTTGCGCATAGAGCATATTAAGTATGGTTTCAACGAAAACACATGGGCTTCGACTCTCTGATTCATTTTCGGCTTCAAATGTCTAGTAATATCGGTCACTACACTCAACACAATTATTATCCATGGTTTCTGAGGAAGTGTTGCCAGTTGAGCATTGGTGAGGCAATACTAGACTTTTAATATATATAATACCATGGGACAAAAGAAACTTTTGTATCAAGTATGGTACTTTACGGCCTTGCTGGTGTAATACTTATTGTAAGAGTGGCCGCTTTGTTAAAATGGCTGCCGTTAACTTATACTTACTCAGTTAAACCAATAAAGAAATTGTTAAAAATAAAATTATTGTTAGTTTCTAAATGAAATTGAAAGTATAAATATAATAAAAAGTTTATAGATTTTGTATGGGAAAATATGACGACCTCGTTTTTTGTCGCGGACGGACCGAGCTGGCGTCTACGCGCCAAAAACTCGGTCGTCATATTTTCCCATGCAAAGTCTATAACCTATAAAGATGTACCTCAATGTTTCTTGTCACGGATCAGGGCCGTAAATTAACCTTCAATTTGGAGGAGGCAGGAAATTAGGCGGGGGTCTGGGGGCCGCCCAGGCCCCCAGACGCTGAGCACATTTTGTGCACACTGAACACCCTTGATTCTAGGGCCTTCTAAGATGTTACTTGACTAACTCATTCTAAAAGAAAGATTTGGAATGCTTTTTAAGGGAGGTATCATGTTCTTAGTTATTGGAAACAACATAAATTCTAATGAACTTTAAATTTTAATTTTTTTTTGGCTCAAAAGTTGGAGGAGGCAGCTTCCTCCTCCGCCTCCATGTAATTTACGGCCCTGCGGATATGTTAATTGATATATACTCACGTGCAGATAATCAGTTAAACTCACGTGCAGATAATCAGTTGAACTCACATGCAGATAGTAATTTATACTCACGTGCAGATAATAAGTGAGTTCAATAATTGTGCAAAATTCAAGCATAGTTGGGGGGCATGGGGGAATCTGAAGTCTCTCCTGGCTCCATATATCCTGACCCCCCGGACGTGTGGGCCCATGCTTCAGTTCTGCAAGTTTGGTCTTTTTTATTTTTCTTTCTGAGTCTGCTTTCAGCTTCAATTTCTGGAATTTGGATTAATCAAACGTGTTAACTGATACAAGCTTGAAAAGGAGCAAAATATTGGACAATACCTGACTGGAGTATCCCAATTTTTTCACACTTGATCAATAACATAGTGATAAAAATTGTAAAATTTGATATTGTTCATGTACGTGTATATTGTGTAACTTGGTATACATGTAACAAAAAAAGACAATAATTGAAATACAGATTGATTTTTACCATCTATCTTCTCCCATTGCTCAAAGTTTTAAACAACAGGCCCATGGGCCATATCGCTCACCTGAGTCACCTTGGTCCATATTTAAAGATTTTTTCCTACATACTCGCATGTAAAACTTTGATCCCTATTGTGGCCCCAATCTACCCCCAGGGGACATGGTTTTTACAAACTTGAATCTGCACTATGCCAGGACACTTTCATGTAAATTTGAAATTCCTGGCCCAGTGGTTCCTTGGATTTTCAAATATTTTAGCTATATATTTATATGCAAAACTTTGATTCCCGCCCGATTAACTTAACAACCTAACACCCCCCTCCCCCTCCCCTCCCCCTCCCCTCCCCCCGGTTGACAAACTTGAATCTGCACTATGTCAGGAAGCTTTCATATAAATTTCAGTTCTTCTGGCTTGGTGGTTCTTGAGAAAAAATTTAAATGACCCCACCCTGTTTTTGCATTTTTGTGATTATCTCCCCTTTGAAGGGGACATGCCCAAGGATGTTTTTTGCGAAGTATGATTAAAATTGACGCAGTGGTTCTGGAGTAGAAGTCGAAAATGTTAAAAGTTTACAGACGGACAGACAAACGACGGACAACAGTCGATCAGAAAAGCTAACAAGAGCTTTCAGCTCAGGTGAGCTAAAAATTAATAAATTTCAGTATTTAATTGCCTGGTGACCCTGTATACCTCTAACAAATAATACATTTAATTGTATTTTACTTCTTAATTTGTTTAATAGTAATACTTATCATTTCCATTAGTGGAACTCTTCAAATTAAAGGCGCGTAAAGTCGTGCTATCGGGACAACATACGTAAACATTACTTATGCATACGTAATATAAATTATGGTATCGAATACATATTATAACCGACTGCAAACCACGACACTGATTAAAATTCTAAAGGCAAATTTAGGAATTGATTATTCTTACAAAAAAACAGACGAACTTATTAGACTATGTGAAGGATCTGCCAAATCTAACCGATATAAAGCACCAATCGCAAGAAGAACTGTGAAGGGAAAAACCAAAATGCACATCCGACACAATAACTTTTCTTGTAATTAATGGGATTCATATGTTATTAGAATTATTCTGTCAGACTATGAAGACATTCCATTTTTTCATACAATTTGGACAGGTTCATATGGGCATGGACTTTATAATCGTTCATGTACCTCTCTCTCTCTCTCTCTCTCTCTCTCTCTCTCTCTCTCTCTCTCTCTCTCTCTCTCTCTCTCTCTCTCATTTTCCAATATTTTAGAATGTTATATATTTGCCAAACTGCATTTTTAAAGACGTTTATAACACTAATTAACACAACAAATGCGTTTCCAAACTGCATCTAAGCTATTTTGAAAATTACAAAATATTGATTGACTTAGGACAGAGAACATCGTTGTTTGGAATTTTTAAATTAGGTGTAGTAGAGTTTAAAAAAAACATGTAACATCCTTGATAAACTAGTGTTAGAATATTTAAAAAATGCAGTTTGACCAATGGCTATTCTATTTAAAGATACACAATGTACTTTAACTTAAAAAAAGGGGGGGGGGTGCTATGAACGTTTCGTTTATGTCCCAGTAATCTCGCACTTGCTCGCGAGACTTCTGCATTTTCTTACCAATGACGCACAAGAGTCATCAAAGCGCGATAACTCTAATGAGCTGGTAATGAGAAGTATTGTCGAATTCTGACATCATGGATGTACAATTTTAACATCAATCCACATTCAGGCATTCTACAATTACAATTTTATGTCAAAAGAAAATTCTACTGACTGTTGGCGCTTGCTAGGAGACGAAGGAAAATGTCGTTGCTTATAAAATCCTAGAAAATGCTATTGTTGAAATCAAATGTCCATTTAAAGGCAGAGATCGTAAGATTGCTGCAGACAAGTTTTTTTTTCCATTTTTGGTAGAGGATGATGACAATGCCTTACACTTAAAACAGAATCATATTTATCATCATAGTTATCATCATAGTTATCATCATAGTTATCATCATAGTTATCATCATGGTTATCATCACAGTTATCATCATAGTTATCATCATAGTTATTATCATATTTATCATCATAGTTATTATCATAGTTATCATTATAGTTATTATTATAGTTATTATCATAGTTATTATTATAGTTATCATCATAGTTATTATCACAGTTATCATCATAGTTATCATCATAGTTATTATCATAGTTATCATTATAGTTATTATTATAGTTATTATCATAGTTATTATTATAGTTATCATCATAGTTATCATCATAGTTATTATCATAGTTATTATTATAGTTATTATTATAGTTATTATTATAGTTATCATTATAGTTATTATTATAGTTATTATCATAGTTATTATTATAGTTATTATTATAGTTATCATCATAGTTATTATCATAGTTATTATCATAGTTATTATTATAGTTATCATCATGGTTATCATCACAGTTATCATCATGGTTATCATCATAGTTATTATCATAGTTATTATTATAGTTATTATCATAGTTATTATCACAGTTATCATCATGGTTATCATCATAGTTATTATTATAGTTATCATCATAGTTATTATCATAGTTATTATCATAGTTATTATTATAGTTATCATCATAGTTATCATCATAGTTATTATCATAGTTATTATCATAGTTATTATCATAGTTATTATTATAGTTATTATTATAGTTATCATTATAGTTATTATCATAGTTATTATTATAGTTATTATTATAGTTATCATCATAGTTATCATCATAGTTATTATCATAGTTATTATCATAGTTATTATTATAGTTATTATTATAGTTATCATTATAGTTATTATTATAGTTATTATCATAGTTATTATTATAGTTATCATCATAGTTATCATCATAGTTATTATCATAGTTATTATTATAGTTATTATTATAGTTATCATCATAGTTATTATCATAGTTATTATTATAGTTATCATCATAGTTATCATCATAGTTATCATCATAGTTATTATCACAGTTATCATCATAGTTATTATCATAGTTATTATTATAGTTATCATCATAGTTATCATCATAGTTATCATCATAGTTATTATCATAGTTATCATCATAGTTATTATCATAGTTATTATTATAGTTATCATCATAGTTATCATCATAGTTATCATCATAGTTATTATCACAGTTATCATCATAGTTATCATCATAGTTATTATCACAGTTATCATCATAGTTATCATCATAGTTATTATCATAGTTATCATTATAGTTATTATTATAGTTATTATCATAGTTATTATCATAGTTATCATCATAGTTATCATCATAGTTATTATCATAGTTATCATCATAGTTATCATCATAGTTATTATTATAGTTATCATCATAGTTATCATCATAGTTATTATCATAGTTATCATCATAGTTATTATCATAGTTATTATCATAGTTATCATCATAGTTATTATCACAGTTATCATTATAGTTATTATCATAGTTATTATCATAGTTATTATTATAGTTATCATCATAGTTATTATCACAGTTATCATCATAGTTATTATCATAGTTATCATCATAGTTATCATCATAGTTATTATTATAGTTATCATCATAGTTATCATCATAGTTATCATCATAGTTATCATCATAGTTATTATCATAGTTATCATCATAGTTATCATCATAGTTATTATCACAGTTATCATCATAGTTATTATCATAGTTATCATTATAGTTATTATCATAGTTATTATCATAGTTATTATTATAGTTATCATCATAGTTATCATCATAGTTATTATCATAGTTATTATCATAGTTATCATCATAGTTATTATCATAGTTATCATCATAGTTATTATCATAGTTATTATCATAGTTATTATCATAGTTATCATCATAGTTATTATCATAGTTATTATCATAGTTATTATCATAGTTATCATCATAGTTATTATCATAGTTATCATCATAGTTATTATTATAGTTATCATCATAGTTATTATCACAGTTATCATCATAGTTATCATCATAGTTATTATCATAGTTATCATTATAGTTATTATTATAGTTATTATCATAGTTATTATTATAGTTATCATCATAGTTATCATCATAGTTATTATCATAGTTATTATCATAGTTATTATTATAGTTATCATTATAGTTATTATTATAGTTATTATCATAGTTATTATTATAGTTATCATCATAGTTATCATCATAGTTATCATCATAGTTATCATCATAGTTATCATCATAGTTATCATCATAGTTATCATCATAGTTATTATCATAGTTATCATCATAGTTATCATCATAGTTATCATCATAGTTATCATCATAGTTATTATCATAGTTATCATCATAGTTATTATCATAGTTATTATCATAGTTATTATTATAGTTATCATTATAGTTATTATTATAGTTATTATCATAGTTATTATCATAGTTATTATCATAGTTATTATCATAGTTATCATCATAGTTATTATCATAGTTATTATTATAGTTATCATCATGGTTATCATCACAGTTATCATCATGGTTATCATCATAGTTATTATTATAGTTATCATCATAGTTATTATCATAGTTATTATCATAGTTATTATTATAGTTATCATCATAGTTATCATCATAGTTATTATCATAGTTATTATCATAGTTATCATCATGGTTATCATCACAGTTATCATCATAGTTATCATCATAGTTATTATCATAGTTATCATTATAGTTATTATTATAGTTATTATCATAGTTATTATCATAGTTATTATCATAGTTATCATCATAGTTATCATCATGGTTATCATCACAGTTATCATCATGGTTATCATCACAGTTATCATCATAGTTATTATCATAGTTATTATTATAGTTATCATTATAGTTATCATCATAGTTATCATCATAGTTATTATCACAGTTATCATCATAGTTATCATCATAGTTATTATCATAGTTATTATTATAGTTATTATTATAGTTATCATCATAGTTATTATCACAGTTATCATCATAGTTATCATCATAGTTATTATCATAGTTATTATCATAGTTATTATTATAGTTATTATCATAGTTATCATCATAGTTATCATCATAGTTATCATCATAGTTATTATCATAGTTATTATTATAGTTATTATTATAGTTATTATCATAGTTATTATTATAGTTATCATCATAGTTATCATCATAGTTATTATCATAGTTATTATTATAGTTATTATCATAGTTATTATTATAGTTATCATTATAGTTATCATCATAGTTATCATCATAGTTATTATCATAGTTATCATCATAGTTATTATCATAGTTATTATTATAGTTATTATCATAGTTATTATTATAGTTATCATTATAGTTATCATCATAGTTATCATCATAGTTATTATCATAGTTATTATCATAGTTATTATTATAGTTATCATTATAGTTATTATCATAGTTATTATCATAGTTATTATCATAGTTATTATCATAGTTATCATCATAGTTATCATCATAGTTATTATTATAGTTATTATCATAGTTATTATCATAGTTATTATTATAGTTATCATTATAGTTATCATCATAGTTATTATCATAGTTATCATCATAGTTATCATCATAGTTATTATTATAGTTATTATCATATTTATTATCATAGTTATTATTATAGTTATCATCATAGTTATTATTATAGTTATCATCATAGTTATTATCATAGTTATCATCATAGTTATTATTATAGTTATCATTATAGTTATCATCATAGTTATTATCATAGTTATCATCATAGTTATTATCATAGTTATTATTATAGTTATCATCATAGTTATTATTATAGTTATTATCATAGTTATTATTATAGTTATCATTATAGTTATTATCATAGTTATTATCATAGTTATTATTATAGTTATCATTATAGTTATCATCATAGTTATCATCATAGTTATTATCATAGTTATTATCATAGTTATCATCATAGTTATTATCATAGTTATCATCATAGTTATTATTATAGTTATTATCATAGTTATTATTATAGTTATTATCATAGTTATTATCATAGTTATCATTATAGTTATTATCATAGTTATTATCATAGTTATCATCATAGTTATCATCATAGTTATCATCATAGTTATCATCATAGTTATTATTATAGTTATCATCATAGTTATTATCATAGTTATTATTATAGTTATCATCATAGTTATTATCATAGTTATTATTATAGTTATCATTATAGTTATCATCATAGTTATCATCATAGTTATTATCATAGTTATTATTATAGTTATCATCATAGTTATTATCATAGTTATTATTATAGTTATCATTATAGTTATCATCATAGTTATCATCATAGTTATTATCATAGTTATTATTATAGTTATTATCATAGTTATTATTATAGTTATTATCATAGTTATTATTATAGTTATCATTATAGTTATTATCATAGTTATTATCATAGTTATTATTATAGTTATCATCATAGTTATTATTATAGTTATTATTATAGTTATTATCATAGTTATCATCATAGTTATTATTATAGTTATCATTATAGTTATTATCATAGTTATCATCATAGTTATTATTATAGTTATCATTATAGTTATTATCATAGTTATCATCATAGTTATTATTATAGTTATTATCATAGTTATTATTATAGTTATTATTATAGTTATTATCATAGTTATTATTATAGTTATCATTATAGTTATCATCATAGTTATTATCATAGTTATTATTATAGTTATCATCATAGTTATTATCATAGTTATCATCATGGTTATCATCATAGTTATCATCATAGTTATCATCATAGTTATCATCATGGTTATCATCACAGTTATCATCATAGTTATCATCATAGTTATTATCATAGTTATCATCATAGTTATTATCATAGTTATCATCATGGTTATTATCATAGTTATCATCATGGTTATCATCATAGTTATTATCATAGTTATTATCATAGTTATCATCATGGTTATCATCACAGTTATCATCATAGTTATTATCATAGTTATTATTATAGTTATCATTATAGTTATTATCATAGTTATCATCATAGTTATCATCATAGTTATTATCATAGTTATTATCATAGTTATCATCATAGTTATTATCATAGTTATCATCATAGTTATTATCATAGTTATCATCATGGTTATCATCATAGTTATCATCATAGTTATTATCATAGTTATCATCATGGTTATCATCACAGTTATCATCATAGTTATTATCATAGTTATTATTATAGTTATCATTATAGTTATTATCATAGTTATCATCATAGTTATCATCATGGTTATCATCACAGTTATCATCATAGTTATCATCATAGTTATTATCATAGTTATCATTATAGTTATTATCATAGTTATCATCATAGTTATCATCATAGTTATTATTATAGTTATCATCATAGTTATCATCATAGTTATTATCATAGTTATCATCATAGTTATTATCATAGTTATTATTATAGTTATCATCATAGTTATCATCATAGTTATCATCATAGTTATTATCACAGTTATCATCATAGTTATTATCATAGTTATTATTATAGTTATCATCATAGTTATCATCATAGTTATCATCATAGTTATTATCATAGTTATCATCATAGTTATTATCATAGTTATTATTATAGTTATCATCATAGTTATCATCATAGTTATCATCATAGTTATTATCACAGTTATCATCATAGTTATCATCATAGTTATTATCACAGTTATCATCATAGTTATCATCATAGTTATTATCATAGTTATCATTATAGTTATTATTATAGTTATTATCATAGTTATTATCATAGTTATCATCATAGTTATCATCATAGTTATTATCATAGTTATCATCATAGTTATCATCATAGTTATTATTATAGTTATCATCATAGTTATCATCATAGTTATTATCATAGTTATCATCATAGTTATTATCATAGTTATTATTATAGTTATCATCATAGTTATCATCATAGTTATCATCATAGTTATTATCACAGTTATCATCATAGTTATTATCATAGTTATCATTATAGTTATTATCATAGTTATTATCATAGTTATTATTATAGTTATCATCATAGTTATCATCATAGTTATTATCATAGTTATTATCATAGTTATCATCATAGTTATTATCATAGTTATCATCATAGTTATTATCATAGTTATTATCATAGTTATTATCATAGTTATCATCATAGTTATTATCATAGTTATTATCATAGTTATTATCATAGTTATCATCATAGTTATTATCATAGTTATCATCATAGTTATTATTATAGTTATCATCATGGTTATCATCACAGTTATCATCATAGTTATCATCATAGTTATCATCATAGTTATTATCACAGTTATCATCATAGTTATCATCATAGTTATTATCATAGTTATCATTATAGTTATTATTATAGTTATTATCATAGTTATTATTATAGTTATCATCATAGTTATTATCATAGTTATTATCATAGTTATTATTATAGTTATTATTATAGTTATCATTATAGTTATTATTATAGTTATTATCATAGTTATTATTATAGTTATCATCATAGTTATCATCATAGTTATCATCATAGTTATCATCATAGTTATTATCATAGTTATCATCATAGTTATCATCATAGTTATTATTATAGTTATCATCATAGTTATCATCATAGTTATCATCATAGTTATCATCATAGTTATTATCATAGTTATCATCATAGTTATCATCATAGTTATCATCATAGTTATCATCATAGTTATTATCATAGTTATCATCATAGTTATTATCATAGTTATTATCATAGTTATTATTATAGTTATCATTATAGTTATTATTATAGTTATTATCATAGTTATTATCATAGTTATTATCATAGTTATTATCATAGTTATCATCATAGTTATTATCATAGTTATCATCATAGTTATCATCATAGTTATCATCATAGTTATCATCATAGTTATTATCATATTTATTATTATAGTTATCATCATGGTTATCATCACAGTTGTCATCATGGTTATCATCATAGTTATTATTATAGTTATCATCATAGTTATTATCATAGTTATTATCATAGTTATTATTATAGTTATCATCATAGTTATCATCATAGTTATCATCATAGTTATCATCATAGTTATCATCATAGTTATTATCATAGTTATTATTATAGTTATTATCATAGTTATTATTATAGTTATTATCATAGTTATTATCATAGTTATTATCATAGTTATTATCATAGTTATCATCATAGTTATCATCATAGTTATTATCATAGTTATTATTATAGTTATTATCATAGTTATTATTATAGTTATTATCATAGTTATTATTATAGTTATCATCATAGTTATCATCATAGTTATTATCATAGTTATTATTATAGTTATTATCATAGTTATTATTATAGTTATCATTATAGTTATCATCATAGTTATCATCATAGTTATTATCATAGTTATCATCATAGTTATTATCATAGTTATTATTATAGTTATTATCATAGTTATTATTATAGTTATCATTATAGTTATCATCATAGTTATCATCATAGTTATTATCATAGTTATTATCATAGTTATTATTATAGTTATCATTATAGTTATTATCATAGTTATCATCATAGTTATTATCACAGTTATCATCATAGTTATCATCATAGTTATTATCATAGTTATTATCATAGTTATTATCATAGTTATTATCATAGTTATCATCATAGTTATCATCATAGTTATTATTATAGTTATTATCATATTTATTATCATAGTTATTATTATAGTTATCATCATAGTTATTATTATAGTTATCATCATAGTTGTTATCATAGTTATCATCATAGTTATTATTATAGTTATCATTATAGTTATCATCATAGTTATTATCATAGTTATCATCATAGTTATTATCATAGTTATTATTATAGTTATCATCATAGTTATTATTATAGTTATTATCATAGTTATTATTATAGTTATCATTATAGTTATTATCATAGTTATTATCATAGTTATTATTATAGTTATCATTATAGTTATCATCATAGTTATCATCATAGTTATTATCATAGTTATTATCATAGTTATCATCATAGTTATTATCATAGTTATCATCATAGTTATTATTATAGTTATTATCATAGTTATTATTATAGTTATTATCATAGTTATTATCATAGTTATCATTATAGTTATTATCATAGTTATTATCATAGTTATCATCATAGTTATCATCATAGTTATCATCATAGTTATCATCATAGTTATTATTATAGTTATCATCATAGTTATTATCATAGTTATTATTATAGTTATCATCATAGTTATTATCATAGTTATTATTATAGTTATCATTATAGTTATCATCATAGTTATCATCATAGTTATTATCATAGTTATTATTATAGTTATCATCATAGTTATTATCATAGTTATTATTATAGTTATCATTATAGTTATCATCATAGTTATCATCATAGTTATTATCATAGTTATTATTATAGTTATTATCATAGTTATTATTATAGTTATTATCATAGTTATTATTATAGTTATCATTATAGTTATTATCATAGTTATTATCATAGTTATTATTATAGTTATCATCATAGTTATTATTATAGTTATTATTATAGTTATTATCATAGTTATCATCATAGTTATTATTATAGTTATCATTATAGTTATTATCATAGTTATCATAATAGTTATTATTATAGTTATTATTATAGTTATTATCATAGTTATCATCATAGTTATTATTATAGTTATTATCATAGTTATTATTATAGTTATTATTATAGTTATTATCATAGTTATTATTATAGTTATCATTATAGTTATTATCATAGTTATTATCATAGTTATTATTATAGTTATCATCATAGTTATTATCATAGTTATTATTATAGTTATTATCATAGTTATCATCATAGTTATTATTATAGTTATCATCATAGTTATTATCATAGTTATTATTATAGTTATTATCATAGTTATTATTATAGTTATCATCATAGTTATCATCATAGTTATCATCATAGTTATCATCATAGTTATTATCATAGTTATCATCATAGTTATCATCATAGTTATTATCATAGTTATCATCATAGTTATCATCATAGTTATTATTATAGTTATCATTATAGTCATCATCATCATAGTTATCATCATAGTTATTATCATAGTTATTATCATAGTTATCATCATAGTTATCATCATAGTTATTATTATAGTTATCATTATAGTCATCATCATCATAGTTATCATCATAGTTATCATCATAGTTATTATCATAGTTATCATCATAGTTATCATCATAGTTATTATATGCAAATTCAAGGCCAGCTTAACGTGTGTAAGAAAGAGAAGTGTTTCTTTGTTGTATACACATTTGTTGACATTTTTGTGGAAGAAATCAATATTGAAAGAAATCATTGGTATGGATGCATGTTACCAAAACTAGAGTTGTTTTATGAGAAGCACTACAGAAAATTTCTAGCTGAAAAATTGTAACTTGTGTCTGAGATACAGGTATATATGCAGTTACAAAACTCAATGAAAACATGTAGATAACAAGATGTGTTTGTGAAACACAAATGCCCCCGATAATGGCCAATTCCGAAGATGGCCAAGGTCACAAGGGCAAATATCTTGGTACCAGTAGAAAGATCTTGTCAAAAGTGCTCATGTACAATATGAAAGCTCTAATATTTACCATTTAGAAGTTATGACCAATGTAAAAAAAAATTAAAAGTAGGTCAAATGTCAAGGTCAAAAGGTTCAATGCCAACGGAAAGGTCTTGTAACAAGGAATACTCATGTGAAATATCAAAGCTCCATCACTTACTGTTCAAAAGTTATTAGCAAGGTTAAAGTGTCAGACAGAATGACAGGATTACAGAATGACAGACAGAACAAAAACAATATGCCTCCCCGACCTTCGATCTCGGGGGCATAAAAATACACTTACTAGATACAACAAAAAACATTGAATTTTTTCTTCCTATGTGTGGATAATATGATGACTGCATGTTTCAGATTTTCTTCTTTTTTTAAATTCTTGTTTGAGTATTAAGACTAATGTAATATTTGGATTTTTTCATGGATCTCATGTACTGCATACTTTGTAAATATTGTAATGAAAAGTTTTTACAATGACACATTTGTTTCACATTCAGAAAGAATTTGGTGTTCTTATGATTCATATCTCATATTTTCTGGAGATATGATTAAGTTGAGAAATGTTTTATAAATTTTTTAATGCTTTTAGAAATGGTTTTTTAGAGTTATTAATGGTTTTGGAATACAAACATTCATTATCTAGACACGTGTACTACTTGTATCTGTAGAGAACAGACTGTGTAAGAATTTAAAAGATGTGGAAGTGTCAAGTTTGTTCAGTCGTGCAAATGTAATTAAAATATAGGGCTTCAATACCAATATGTAATAAATATGTCCACTTTTCATTGTAGTACTACTACTTTATTAAGAATATTATTTTGTCAACAATGCAAGGTCTAAAATTCAGTATGGAAAAACAAATGAAAATAATTCTTGAGCCGAGAGTAGCTTTGCCCTGAGGTAGCTCCTTCTTCAGAATTTTAAATGTCTTGGCTAGTCCACAGGCAATTGCATCGCTTGGGGTCGAATTTACTATATACTATATACGCGATGCAATTGCCTGTGGGCTAGTCCAATGATTCTTTCAACATGAATTCGCTTGGATGCGATTCTTCAGTCTTTGACAACGTCTTATGCCTCTAGTTAGCTTTTCCCTTTTAACTCTGTTTGGGTGTTGACCTGGATGTTGTGAGGGGCAAACAAATCCTGTACCATTATGCCCCTGTCTGCCATAATGCTGTCATGGTCTTGAAATTTGTCCCTGTCTCTCAATAACTCAGATCGCTCAATGATTTGTCTGTCACTTGTGGCACCACAGTATGCATCAGAAATGTAACTAACAGTTCCACGTGCTGTGCAACCAATCATTACCTTAAGAGTGTTTTTATTCTTGTAATTTGAAAAAGTAGCACTCTGGGCATTTACATTCTGAGGCTTATTTAATGGTACCTCAGTGGCATCAACTATGACTCTACTTTTTTGGAAATTGGCAAAGAAGTCAGTTGACATGTATTCATCAATTACTGATCAAGAGGGCCAAATGTTAATCTCCTTAAGTTGAAAGTACATAAAATTAATCCAAGTGATGATGATATTTGAAACGGTACTTTCACTAACTTGAAACATATAGCATAGTTCAATATCTTCTTTTGCTTGTCTCAATTTCATCAAAACTAAAAGCAATAATTGATCTTGAGGGGAAAGTAAGTTACTTTTAATGTTCAAATCATGCGCTTCTGGTCCAAAAATTTGAAGAAAAAAACAAAACATCATGAAATGGTCATAACTTTCGAAACCAGTGTAATATTTTACCATTTTATGATTATTTTGCAAATTTTCTATGTAAAATCTGTTGGTTATGCCAATATCACATTGGACAGACTGGTCACACAACTCGCTTTCATCACCTTCACTATCAACACTGGTTTCTTGTACCGACTCAACCACCACTCCATTCACCACACAATCAACTCCGAGATTGTCTTCGTCACACCTCACTTCACTACTGTCTCTATCATACTTTACTCTTTTGCTGTATCTCTCCTCTCTTACACTGCTACATGATTCATTCTTAAATGTTGATGCGAAGGTAAACACAGATGGAATAGCGTCGGGCTTCAATCTCTTTTTCTCACCTAAACACCAATGAAACTCGAAAATGCAATTTAACATGTATTTTCACTTTATTCATCTCGTCGATTTATACTTGAGGCGGTTTCACAACTGATGTAAATATAAACAATATGGCGATGGTTACACATCAGAGTACACTAGCGCCACCTGGGGGAGATAACTGTGCATGGCGGAACCATTGGGGTCTCATTGATTCCATATTAAACTTAATATTTTCTGGAAGTCCACCAGAACATACATGTAACTCCACGGCGTTTACAATTACTTAAACACCAGTCATTTCCATTTTCCTGTACGGTACATCAAAATTCATAAATTGATCAGTAGTATTTTGTTCCGAAGAATGCATTATATTTACAATGATCATTTGAGCAGCGGACGAATGCGCTGTCATAAAGTTTTACATAAGAATAAATGAAATTGACATTCATTGTTGTGAACATGACCTAGTGCAGACCACCTCTCTTGGGGTGTGTATTAACCATCTGGATAAAATTGTATACAACTGAGCGAAAGCAAGGTTTTTCAGCATCAACACATGGTTGAAAGCCCGCGATATATGGAAATTGTGCTTTTTAAAAAGATCAGTTACGGAATAACGGAGGCATCCGTCATCCACAGTCCCGTGTATTCGACCTTGAGTGTAACCTCCATACAGATTCAACACTTGCACGAGTGTCACGGATATCAAATGGGGTTTCCTCACTCATGGGTTCCTCCGTCACGGATATTTCTTTCTTGTCATATTATAAACATTTGGACAGCACAGTCTTTTGGACAAAAGTGCAACTTTTTTTGTTGTAATTTGAGTTTTTTTGATGAGTTTCACATACTTTTCTTAAATAATATAATTGGCCATCTTTGAACTATATATGATGTACGACTTTCACATATCGCCAACAGCTTTCGAGTCTCTGTAGATAAATATTCCTCGAAATATTCCTCGAAAACTTTATAATGGCACCTAATCCCTCGGACCCCCCCCCACCCCCCCCCCACCCCCCCAATAAATAGTCCAGGGTTTTGGAATGAGGGTATATATCTTTATCTATAGTGTTACACATCTCATGTTAATGGCGATAACCTAAAACGTATTCAGGATTCTGTAGGTGCAGTTTGAAAACTGTTTTACCTCTACCATGAGTTTTAGTTCAATAGGTCAAAGGTAAATTTCACAGTCGCACGTGTAGTTCATATTGTTATTTCATTCACCATCACTAAATTCACGTTGAATTATAATCCAATTATTATTAAAAAGACACGAACATTGTTTGCAATTATAATCAAGATTCTGAAAAGTGGGTTTAAAAACAATGTCAATTTAACAAGGTCAATATAAGTGGAACAGATGGAATGGTTTTATAAATTGTATGAAGGAAGAATTCTTTCCGTTTTCCATCGCAAGATTAAATGAAGTATACAGGTACATATGTACTGTCTATAGTCTGGACCTGGAAAAGCACTGTAGAAAAAGATTGGGGAAAAATCCTGATGTTCATAACGCGCCTACATTCCTGCAAAATTTAGGCTAGGGGACTTTTTAAAATCACATGGCATACTCACCATCCACAATTCTACCCTTGTCTCGTTCATTTCTTTAGACGTCCTATTGTCAATCTCCGCATTGATAACAATCGACTCCCCGGGAACATAACCAGACCTCCCGATCTTGAACTCTGACCTTACTGGACCCTCTTCACAGCAGCAGCAACCGATGGTGTCCGTGTCAGTTGAATTAACAGGTTTCTGTTAAAGGATCAGAAAGAAACGTTTACGAAAACAATTTACTGTAACTGCATATAAATGTTTATTAAAGACTTAGTATTTCTCATTTAATCAAAAAAATTTAATTGAGAAGCATGTTTAAAGGGGTGCAATTTGCCGATATCACGACATGAACCTTATGGGAACAATTTGATGTGACATTCGCGGAAGAAACCTAGTTTCTTGACATTTTGAAAGGTCATGGAATTGCATCTGAAAATTTTATGTGAAAAGGGGTTCAAGTCATTGAACATTAAAATAACAAATGAAGCGTTAAGTCTAACGGTCTTTTCTAGAAGTTTACAAATCAGGAGGACATGTGGCGGACAAATAAAGCACCTAAGCACGATCCCGTGGAGATCTGGATTAGAATAGATCCTCAGTACCCCTTGCTTGTCGTAAGAGGCGACTGAATGGGACGGTCCTTCGGATGAGACCGCTAAAACCGAAGCCCCGTGTTACAACAGGTGTAGCACGATAAAGATCCCTTCCTGCTCAAAGATCCCTATTTGCTCAAAGGTCGTAAGCGCCGAGTGTAGGCCTAAATTTTGCAGCCCTTCACCGGCAATGGTAACGACTCCATATGAGTGAACAATTCTCGAGCGGGACATTGAACAATATACAACCAATCAAACTAAGTCATGAATGTATATTCAAATTCTGAAGAAGATTTTTGAAAATCAAATGAACGAACTAAATAGCCATGAGGATATTTGTTATCGTAACGGTAAAGTGCACCTCTCTGTAACATGCCTGTAACTAGTACACATATGGTAGTATTTATCTTACTAGTGCATCTGGTATGCTGTTCAGGTCTATAACACTAAGTACTGTAAAGGGTTGTTTGAACTCGTAGTCTTTCTTCCAGCCAGTTCGGTAGAATTTAAGGACGACACAATAGCGAACATACGCATGCTTGGACTCGAAGGATGTGGGCAAGTCTTCTCGCAGCTTGAACGAGAAGTTATGTGTATGTTCCCCAACATGCAGATCTTCTTTATAGTCCTTGGAGTCCTCTAGGCAAAAGTACATATAAAAGTGTTCAAATATTAGGTGATGTTTGCAACGCTAGTGTTTAATTTTAATAAAGATGTTATTCTGAATCACTATGCCCGAAGTTAGTATGTGACTACATATTTGACCTTCATTCTTATTGTATACTTGAGGGCAATGTAAATTGCAGACAGAGAGGTAAAAACAATGCCTCTGAATTTTTGATCTTGGGTAATAAATGAAAACATTAAAAGAAATCTTGCGTATGATAAGTGAAGAATACTGTTGGATAATATTTAAATTATGATTGAACTATGACAAGGTCATCAGTTGTTGTGAGTCATAAACAGGCCTGGAGTAATGATAATATGTAATGGTAATGTAATGACAGCCAATTTCAGTGTAATGGGAGGTGTAATGTATAATAGGCCATTTTTGCATTACAAGTAATGGCAATGTACAATACATTACTTGTAGAAAATAGGCTGTATGATCATCTTTCAAATTATTCAGAGTAGTATGTCTTCAGTTTTGTCTGTTACCTGTCTGGGAATAAGAATATTTATAAAGGTTTTATTATGCTCCCGTAATCGGAGATTCGGGGACATGGCTTTTGGTCTGTCTGTTTGTCCGCAAAAACTTTAACGGTGGTCATAACTTTTGAATGGATGTTATTTCACATGTGCATTCCTTGTGACAAGACCTGTTTAGGTAGCAAAATTTTTGTCCTTAGAGTTTGACCTACTTGAAAAACCTTTGAAAGGTTAATGATAAGGCTTTCATGTTTTCAACACATGTGTGTATCTCGTGACAAGACCTTTCTTTAGGTACCAGAGTTACTTTGCTGCTGTACAGGCCCTGAGCCTCAGTGTTCCACAAAGACATCTTGCTTATAGGGTTTGTTACTTTGTACTCATCCCTCCCCCGGGCGGGGACATGAAATTCAAATTCAGTTTGTTCCCATTATCCCAGAGATGCTACACCTGACAAGGTCAAAAAGTACAGAACATTTTTTGTTTAAATCACTTATTATCTTGTAAAATCAGACATTCCCTTACTCACCCGATCCTAGGAGACAGATTTTGTCTTTCATGTACAGCTCATCATAGTGAATGTATTTGTCGTCGTCCACTATATTATCCTCCTCCCACTTCACGTGGGATTTCCCCTTGCATTTCAAAACAATCCCTATAAATAGTAACATGTAAAAGATCGGCCAAGGGAGTCAATCAGCTGTCAAGTGGTATTCTATACACACTGCCGTACATCTTGAAATTTTTAATCTCTTCGAAAATGGGTGAAAACATACCGTTGACAAGAGATGTTTGTAAAATACATATCCCCCCCTCCTCCCCCCCTCCTCCCCCGGTGCAAAATTGAAAAATATTTTTCACATGTATCATTTAATTGATAGTAGTATCATCAATTTAAAATACTGAGCAGACAATATCTTCCTATGTCAAGAGTGGATTGACCATGTGACCTAAAAATCAATAGGGGTAATCTATTCCTTATGTTGTACCAGTGTATCAAGTTTGGTTTCAATCAAGCAAATAATTCTTAAAATATAGGAAACAATATATTACCATGTCCAATTCAACAATTGGCCTTTGATCATGTGACCTCAAAATCAATAGGGGTCATCTTCTCCTGAAGATGTACCAGTATACCAAGTTTGATGTCTGTCAATTAAGGTATCCGACCCATAAACATGATAAAAGCAATTCATTTTCACAAAAAGTCAATATCTGTAGCACGAAATCTTTTGTGAAAACAAAATAACTAAGTTTTAGTAAAATAAAGATGGCAGAGAGAGTTGATAATGCCCAGATTTATTTATTTTGAATTAGATATCTTTTGTCAGAGTTATCTCCCCATGTAGAAAGAATTAAATATTTTCATAATTTATATGGTGACCTTTACTTTCCTTTGCATATTTTGAATTACCATGGTATTAGGAATTCTTTCACCACGAGCCTCCTTTAGAGTCGGAACCTCAGTCTGGGGGATCATAAAATTTACAATTCTCGTAAAAGTCTTCCTGCTCTACATGACTATGCATTTAATTTTTCTTGCAGATTCGCAGTTGTAGAGAATAACATTTTTGAAAATTTGTCACCTTTTGCCCCGTTCATAAGAAATTTACAATCTATTTTCCCCTTGTCCCAACATGCTTCCTAATAAATTTGAAAAGAATTGAATAAGTAGTTATCAAGAGGGGGTTAAAAAATCAGCGATTCATGTGACCTAAAACAGTGTAAAATGGAGTGAAATTATTCAATCATGATGAACATATGACAAGCATTTTTATATGGTGAATAGTGCAAAATTTCAGAAAAAGCTACGACATTCTAATTCTAATATCAGTCCTAAACTTCGTTTGCGGGGTATAATACCACCGAGTATATCCCAACATGCGGGGTGTAGGCTATGTTGTGACCGGGGTGTAGACTATGTTGTGACCGGGGTGTAGACTACCGAAGCAGCAATATAGATGGTCGAGGTTCGTTATTGCATAATACATGCATCTCAATTTATGAATATATTTCGCAGGAAGGCATATGGCTAAAGAAAAAAGCATTAATTCAGGAATATGTGGAAACACATATATTCAACTGTACACTTTCTAGTTTTATCAAACGCTTTGTTTTATCGTCACCTTCACATGACCAATAATGACGTGTTATCTGTATAAGTTTATACATATACTGCCAGTGAATAAAACCAATCGTATTCAAAGATATCGACAAAAAAATCATGTTGTGCACGAGGTGTATGCTACCAGACTTTTTTTTTTTTTACGCATAAGTGCGGAATATCATTCAATATTTTTAAAAGCATACCGCACTTATGCTTAAAAGCATACCGATTGTAGTAGTACTTCTATTTGATGTTTTATGTGCACCGTAAGTAAAATAGTTTATTGAATGAAACTCTGAAACTAATACTTCCGTTACATATACAATCCATTTACACGTGGCATGTCTGTATACTATTATGTACTGGACCAAGCAGTGCCCAATAGTAGCAACAACCACGCTCGCTAGGTGGCGCGTCATGTTCTATTTTTATTTCTACAGGAAAAGTGGGACGAGGTTCCACCCTATTTTTTACGGGCTAGTATGGATAAACCTAGAGCCTACGAATGATGCGAAGTTGATCGTTCGGATCTAAAATAGCTATATTTAGCGTATCTCACGTAATTAGGCACATTCCAGAAAATCCCTTTGAGATTGAAGCGATCAAGCAGAGCGAATATATGTAAACATTTACTTAACGGTGAAATACGCAACAAAGAGTGACATATTAATACATTTTATGCATGAATAAATTATACTGAGGTCAAACATGGACGATAATTGCCCGTGTTCATATAGTATTTGATTGATTTAGATATCCAGGGAAAGATAACTCCCATTATTAACGTACTCACAACGTACCGGTGGTATACATTAATACAATGTTTATACATTTTTGAATGATGAGTGAATCTTTATTTTCATCAGAATCTTTTCCATCACACTCACAGACCAGGTCCCCATACCCCTACCAGTGTCAATCTGTGACTGATAGCAGTGCGGTATTTAATTTGATATAGTCTAGAGGAAATTCGAAATATGGTAGTGACATTTCTTCCTCACTGAATTAGCTGGATTTTTAGCGTTTAAAGAAAAGTGGGGTATGGACTGGGAGTTTGAAAATGCTATTTGCCAAATTTTCAACAATATTAATTACAAGGCAAGGCAAAAGGGGTCATAAGCTACAGATGATGCAATTTTCTTAATTAGTGACTCACTTACAGATAAATCAGGGACCTATATACTATAGTTAGTATATAGGTCCCTGGATAAATAAAGTAATTTACAAATATTTTATTTATTTATTTATCTATCATTTCATTTCATGTTTTTTTTAATATCATGGTTTGTACTTGAAGAGTCATCGCAATAAAGTGACATTAATTATTAGTGTTACAAAAAAATCGGATCATGCAGTTTTTAAATTTCTGAATTTTGAAAAAATAAAAATATAATAGATTCTGATACCACTCAGCCCCCCGACTGGCCAGAGAATTCTGCTTCAACTAGCTCAGCCCCCAGACTGGCCAGAGAGTCCACTGTTTCGGTAAATTCTGATAATGATGCAACTCAGCCCCCCCCCCCACCCCCCGACAGCTCTACCAGAAGTTCTCGGAAAAGACTTGCTGATGTTTAATAAATCAGTTTTCCTATTAATTTTACTTTTGCTCCTGTTCATTAGGCTATGGCCCAATCTGATTAAATTTAAGATCGTTGATCCACTCCGTATTCCTCTTTCTTTCCTGTATCTGTGAAGTCCAGAGGTGAGATATATTTTTTCCAAAACAACTAAGAATGTTCATGGAACAATTTAGTATTAATTGTTTTCCTTTTATGTTGTATGCCTTATTTCAAGAAATAACTTTCAGGTCACTTTTTAATGTGAAATGGAACATTTTCAATTTTTGACAACCTGACGGTAGGGGTGTTTAAGACACTATACCTCATTTTCTGTAAGGAAGTGGAGTAAAAGGAATTCAAAATTGGATTCAGCATACTCAAAATTGATAATTACACCTGCTTTTTTATTGTTTTGGGTAATGGTGTTTCAAGAAATAAAGTTGGGTCACTTTTTGATGCGAAATGAAACATTTTCCGTTTTTGGCAACTTGACGGTAGGGGTGTTTAAGACACTATAGCTCATTTTCTATAAGAAATTGGAGTAAAAGGAATCCAGATTTGAAATCAGCATACTCAAAATTGGTAATTGCACCTGATTTTTATTGTTTTGGGTAATTTTTAAAAAATGGGTGGTGGTTGCTACCAATAGCTTTTGTTTCACTAATTAATTCATTCAGCACACAACACATAGGAAATGGCCATCCTAGAGGTCATCTTTGTCCTCACCATGGCTATGCATATCACTTCTAGATTGTGTTTTTAATTTGTCTAACCATATTAGGGTGAAGGCACTGAATGCAGCATAGGAGGAAGTGAATTCAAAAGACAATTATAGACAAAAACGGCACATGTCGCCACACGATGATACGTCTCAAACGTGTCCCAAATATAAGAAAAACTTAGTTGTTGAGAAATATTTTTAACATTTACAGTATGAATCAAAATTTATCATTATATGCATAAAAATGTACTAGTTTACGAGTATTGTAAGTTTAATCAATGGATAGCTCTATCTTACTTCAAAAAGAGACTACATGTAATTTTCACGATATGTTTCCTTTCGCATATCGAAAGATTTAGTGGTTTGAAAGACGCATGGGGAGAAGAAGGCTACATGTAATGTGTACCCTTGATATTAACAAATGGCTTTCAAGCATCGTAGACCACTGGATTTAAAAGACCATTAAAAATGTATGAATAATGGCATGAAATAAATTAACGTGTTTATGCGTTACATTACAGTGGCGGATTTAAGGAAGGGGCGCAACTCCCCCCCCCCTAAAATTTAAGGTAAATCGTGGTCTCTTGTTTAGAAAAATGAAAACGATAAAAGAAGCAGTAATTTCTTCCACTCTCGGAAAAATAAATATCAAAATCCTTCGATTTATTGAATTACATTTATTGGGAGAACTAGGGCTGTGCGGTGCACCGAAAATTTCGGTGCACCGCGATTCATACCATTCGATTCGATGCACCGATTACAAATTCCGGATTTCGGTTCGGTTCGGTTTAGATTTTACTTACACCAAAACAACAAATATGGCGTCCGAGTGATGTTGAAAACATGTGGTTTTTTTATGCAACGGAGATTTAAATCACTACTGTGTTAAGAGTTAGCATTTTTACCACTCAGATACCAACAGAATATGGTCCGTAAGATCATTGCAGTTTATCTTTACATGACATATAGCATTTCTGTCAGTGGTGGAGTGAAATCAACATCGTAAGTAATGACACAGATTTGACAGTTAACATGAGAGAAGTAAATCAATAAAGGAGAGATTTTCAAAGACTCTCAATTGGTAGAATTGTTGAATTTTTGCATATCAATGAAAACAATATCATATACATTTTAGATTCACTATAGATTTGTTTAATAATCCAAAACTTATGCAGCACATTAATATAACAAATTTTGATAGACTGTCAGTGTTTTCTTTTTTCTATCAAAGTTATAAAATGCCATTATGAATAGATATGATGTTTACAAATGACAACATATAGTTATATAACTTGAATTAAATCAAATCAAATATGCTACTCATTAAAATTGTTAATTTTTGTGGTGTCATTAGATAAATTGGATCTAACATGAACCGAATCGAAAATAACCGAACCGTGCTGTTCTGAATCGAAACCGAACCGAATCGAGCTAACCCTGAATCCTCCCAGCCCTAGGGAGAACTTATATTTTCCCCCAAACCCCATAAAATTTGCGTCATTTTATTAATTTCATTCAAAATGTTATAAAATAGTAAAAATGACTACATAGGAGACATACTTCAAGTCCTAAAAAAATTTGTAAAATCCAGGAGATTCTGGGGGACCCACTGGGGGCTTCAAGGCGACCTCCAAACCCTCTATTTCATAAAGTTGCGCCGCCCCCCCCCCCCTAACCGCAATTCCTGGATCCGCCCTTGCTTTGTGTTCGTATTTCCGATGAAGTGAGATATTTTATTTTTCACTTTCAAATGTTCTGGTTATTTCCATGGAGGAATGGAAACTTTACGTTTTTCAAGCTAACTGATACATTGTAAGTTATAATTACTTTTAAAAGAATGTTATTAAATTAATGTACAATAAATATTAATCTAAGAAAATATTCAACGATGTACTGTTAGCATACCTCTTTAATATTTGAATACTACAGTTGGTTTCAATGTACTACATGTACATGTAGCATTGATAGTCGTACATGTTTAATGCAATCAAACATATCCTCATACACAAGTACAATATGTAGCTTACCAAGTTCGTTGTCTGTCACGTTAGACAACATGCTGATATAGTTACATATACATGTAATTTGCGCTTTCTCCCAATTTTAGAAGAAAAAAATTGATGAACATTTGCAAAGCAACAGTGGATAAAGATTCAACACATATAAATAACATTTAGGACATATGCCACGTGTAAATGTATTGTACTTTGTAAACAAGTATGTAACGTAAGTCGTCTCATTCAATAAACTAGGCTAGTACTAATGCATGTACATGTATACTCTTATATAAAACAACAAATAAAAATACTACTACAATCAGTAGGCGTAAAAATTGAATATTACACACTAATTATCTGTAAAAGAAATCTGGTAGCATACACTTCGTGCACAACATTAATTTTTTGTCGATATCTTTGAATACAATGGTTTTAATTCACTGACAGTATATGTATAAACTTATACAGATAACACGTCATTATTGGTCATGTGAAGGTGACGATAAAACAAAACGTTACCCTGATATTTGATCAAAGACACGCGCGCAAGTGGCACACTTACCTCGACCGTCGGAATTGTGTTGAGGTGTTTAATAAAACTAGAAAGTGTACAAATATATTTGTTTCCATAAATTCCCGAATTAATGCTTTCATTCGTAACCATATGCTTTCCTGCAAAACATATTCACTCATGAGATATTATGCAAAACGAACCTCGATCATCTGTATTGCAGCTTTGCAAGCCTACCCCGCGGTCACAACATAGCCTACCCCGCGGTCACAACATAGCCTACACCCCGCGGTCACAACATAGCCTACACCCCGCGGTCACAACATAGCCTACACCCCGCGGTCACAACATAGCCTACCCCGCGGTCACAACATAGCCTACCCCGCGGTCACAACATAGCCTACACCCACATGTTGGGGTATACTCGGTGAATACGTTAATTGACAATATAACCATTACTGTTTAAGTGTACATCAAAACAACGAAAGCAGCTTTCATACCCCCTATCACAAAATAAACTAGACATTTATATTTTACCGTAAAGACATTCACGGGGTTCCGTACGTTTTGACGTCCGAAGTAATTTGCTAAATATGTGCACGGGGTCACAGTGCGGTCATCGTTACTCTATTTAACCTGGTACCACTGCCTTACCGCTGACGGCGAATTCCTCCGACACACGGAACTTCAGTACCCCACTCACAGTCTGCCCTGCGAAATATATCGATCTTTCATCAGAAAATGAGGCTTCGACGTGTGAAATCTTCATTTTCAGCCTGCAGTGCTTTTGCTATGGTTGAGGCACCACACCAATATTCCCAACAATCATTCACTAAATTAGCTAAAATCAGAGATATGTCTCTGCTTTTATCAGCGAGTAGTATTAAAGTGGTTTTCTCGTTATATAGGATGCTAAGACCAGTTTATATACACAGTGTATGCGTAGTTAACAGTTCCAGTGACCACTCTACCGATACGGAAGACCAGGCATGCATCTACGAAAGCCCATACGTACAATCTCATATAAGTTTTAGTCGCCTCGCAAAGCGAGATGATCCTTGCTGTGACAATCTACTTGTCCGACTTCAAAAATTGCTTCACAAACTCAGATGTATATGTATGTGATAGAGCATTATCATGAGGTAGACGAACATGCCTAAACCCTGACACAGAGTGTCATTTATGATGGCATTTCTTAAGCTTTTTTATATAGCATAACATCTCAGTAATACCGACCTGTAACACTTTTGCCCTTTGGCACCGGAATTTGTACGGCAATACCATCAGATGAGAAGAATATGCAATAAAGAACCTTCTTTGTGCTTATGGTTCTTTTGACAACTACAGGCCTTCTATCGTGTTTAGTTAGCAATATTTTGATTCCAACTTTCCTCACTGGTTCGAAATAGTGAACCCATGTTTCGTCACCAGTAACAGTGTTTACAAATTGTCTTTGATTGAATTTGGGAAACATTTTGAACAATTGCTTAGCGGTTTGTACTCGTATCCGTTTTTGGTCATTTCTCAATATATGCGGTATCCATCTGGTAGAAATCTTTCGTACTTTCAAAATACGCTTCAAAATGAAATGCACCCACGATAGCGATATGCCAACAGCTTAAGCAATATCACGTATCGTGTATCTGCCATCACTTTCAATTATTTCCCTGACTTTCGAGACATTTGCCTTGCCTGTTACAGTCACAGGTCGGCCAAATTTTGCTGCATCTTTGACGGACTCTGTGCCAGTCAAAAATTTCTTTCTCCACCTACGAATTGTCTCATAAGATACCTTATCAGACCCATAAACTTCCCCAATTCAGTAAAAATCTGCATCACCGAATGACCGAGTTTTGTGCGAACTTTTATATAAGCTCTAATTTCTTCAATATTCTCAATCCGTTTCCCAACCATTTTTACAACAGTGGTCAACGACTGGCTCTATTGAAGTGACTATAAGTTTAAAACTATATGGAGCTGAAGGCTCGTGTTTATACTGTTGGAAAGGTATTGAATAGAGCTATTCAAGAGTATCATCATCCACGAAATCGTGCAAAGCGTTGTCGCGCTGAGGTACAATACACATTAGATATCGAACAGCCCTCGCATGCATATGTCCTGGACATTTTTTTAATCCTCAACTAGTTTTTTTTTTCCGCATTCATTGACAGATATTTTAGTATAAATAATTGCACAGTCCTAATTAATTAATCACAATTTTGCGTACACATTCCCTATTAGCCCTTACCAGAATTTGTTGTTTATGTTTGCGTGCTATGTCACGAAAAGTAGCCTTCAAGCTAATCTCGACCGAGATTCCGCTCGGCTGGATATTTGGACTAAAGCCTTCGACGAATCTCGGAACATCCCTTCATAATTTACATTGAAGTTGACATTAAAAAGATGCTGGAGTTCCTCATTGACAATATCTTCGTTGTATTTGTGATCAGGTCTTCCAACGGTCTGTTGGAATTCCCATAGGCACTTATTGTGCTTTGAGACAATCCGGAAAAAGTTATTCCGGTACCCGCGGCATTTCATAATTATGTTTTCGCTAGGTGGCGCTGTACACCTACAGTATAAATATAAGCAAAGCCGCGAAGCCAAGTCAGTTTCCAAGTTGATGCTGAAGAGACTGGACAGACGGCTGTTAAAAGCGAATAGAAGGTAATTCAGGAATTGAATTGATAAATTCATTTAAAGCTTTAGACGTGGCTGAACAAGTCTTTCCTAGCTCTAAGTATTTATTTTTTTAAACTGAATTCTAACGCGAGAGCCAAAAGGAGCCGAGCTGCGAGAGCCGGTATCCGAGACCTTGAGCTTCCAAGAGCCAGGAGTCCCATTGAGCCGATCGAGCTGTAGGAGCCGATCGCTCAAGAGCATTGTACATAATTGATTAAAGACAAGTAGTCTCCACACTTATCTGTATATTTTGTGTAATCATATATTTGAATACTTTGAAACTGCCAGGTCCTCAGAAAGTTAACTGAGGGGATTCTGTATGTAGTAATTGTATAGGGTTGCACGTTACACTTGTTTGTTAGCGACCTGTTTCAGTACAGTGATGTCTGTACGTCTATCCATCCGTATATTCGGGTTTAATTTATCTTTCTAACGCCTCCCACAATTCTCAAGTGCGGACTTTCTTAGTTTACAGATATTTTCACTGTCATGATCGTGTGCATGCATTTAAGAAAGGGTCCAATCCTGAACCAAAATCGAGGTTCAATCCTGCACGTTTATCGTGGAAACGACCATGGTCCAATCCTGCACATTAGCAAATGTTCAAGTCAAAATATCTATTTAACCAAGGCAATATAAGGGACAAATCGCATACACTGTTTCAAGTTTTCATCAAAAGACATGTGCAGAGTCTATTTTACCGAAATTATCTTTCTTAAAATGCATGAAAACATGATTAGAAACATCTTCGCCCGATTCGAGTTCTATCGAGACAACATCGTCAACTTCGATCAATGAATTTACAGTTGTACGTGTACATGAGTAAGAATTCCAACAACCAATCAACTTAATGATGCCTCCCTGGCCAGGTAGTGTTTTAAATTCATAAATTCGTCGTCTAATAAGTCTGTGAAATGAAGAGTTTTAAGAGCCTACCTTTGTTTGGAACTGCCGTCTGTCATCTTGTTTTGTCCAATCCTGCACACGATCATGAGTGATTTTGTTTGTATAGGTATTGGAGATATACATATGGTAAAGATTTTCTTAAATTGTTGAGAAAATTACACGTTGTTGAACTTTTTGAGGAAATATTATAAAGTGAGTGCATGGTTTGTCCTTTTAAATCCTTTCAGTTTTAAACAAGGGCCTTTGTACCACCACCCCCCCCCCCCCCCCAAATTGAAGATGTGTGTATTGCAAGGATTTTGATTCTCAACAATTTTCTAATTTTCTTTGATGTTTGAAATCTTTACATGTTGTTGAACTTGGTTAATTTGGGGGAAATATTTTCCACACAGAACTCCCTGTTTGTCTATATCTACTTCCTTTCACAGTTTATAAGCTAGGACATTTTATTCATACGATACAAAAGAAAGTATGTCACAGATACCACCTAAGTCATGTTCTACAAATCATGGCTTCAGAAAAATATCCTTATGCGTTGGTCTTTTGTCTTAAATTGTACAGAGTATTAAACATTCCTAGAACGCAAGCATTAATATACTACATTAGAAAAGTTCTGAAAACAACATACCCCGCATTTCTTGTGTTCCAACATCCATCTTGTTTCTATTAGTGTATTTTCCCATGAAGATCTCAGCGTTCCTTCAAACGAAAGATACAAATCGACCTTTAAAATTTGACGATTTTGTTTGTCAAGTATATTTTATAAAAATGACTGGGAAACAAGGAATCTAATCATGTAGAGAAAAACTTTTTTTTTTAAATTGACTGACATGCGAAAACCACAACAACAAAAAAAAACCATTTTAGCCGGAAACAATTTTTGGCACTAATAAGCAACCTCTTTTCCCCACTGAATTCGAAACCTATTACATTGTCATACGTTAGGTATCAACAATTTTTAAACCGACACAAAGTCGCAAATAGGTGATGCAGCAGTTTTGATGACGTGGACAACGTAATGAGTCTTTTCCCCGAGGATGGTATATTGAGAACCGATATTATTGGACGTGGTTAATCCCTTTGGAATGATTATCTAGGTGATATATATTCTAGAATATTTAATTTGTTGATCTATAAAGAGGACTGACGACATTGAAAGTAAACAGATTCGGAGTATAGGATACACACGACTACAGCAACACCATGGTAGGTACACGTATATAAAAACTTTTTAAAAAAAAATGTAATTTATGGTAAAGAATGTCATAAAGCTACTTGTCAATTAAACAGAATGATGCTCGCATGCTGAATATACTCGTATACAAAAAAGCAGCGTGCTTATCACTTCATATTGTAACATTAATGTTAAGTCATATCTTAATGAAATACGTACAGTACAGTCCCCAGCGTTCTCAAAATTATTCATTATAATTATTGATAATTAGGACGGTTTGATTGTTTGATGTTTAACATTCTATTCGTAATAATGTTACGCATATCAAGGCGTCAGCAGCTGTTGGTGATGCACCACATATTTATATCTAGACTTGTGCATGAGACTCGGGAACAGACTTTATCGTGCTAATGCCTGTCGCAATCTCGGCTTGTAAGAATCCACGGCTCTCACTATGAAATACCGAATGGGGAAGAACTCGAACGTACCATCTCTCGGTCACGAATCGAACGTTCTAATTACAGAGCCACCGCGACCAGCCACTTTAAATGTGATTTCTGTCGTTTGAGGAACGAATTAGACAGAATTCAATTTCTACTTGGTAATAATAATGAATGGATTATTCCGGAATTTGAAAGTTTTCATTTCGAATACCTTTTTAGGTATGTTCAGTCAAGCGGTTCAATAGAACCGGTTTCAACAGATACGTGGTTAAATCAGTTTAGGACGACACGTACAGCTGGTAGCACGCCTAAATTTTGGGAAATTTTATTATTTTTTATGTATGGTATTATACTACATGTATAATAAAACTGCTACGTGTTGTTGCTAGTCCAGTTTATGTGTTGTGTTATTTATTACTGATCTTGTATCAGGAATGAATGGATTTCAAAGTAGGAAAAGTTTTTGTGTTTTAATGGTGCTTTTCGTCCTATTCGAGAATTTTCATTCATGAGACGTCACCAGTACCCAGCTTTAGGTAAAATGTCACAACAGGGTGAGGGTATTCTCTATCACTCCAAGCCACACTGTGACACTGGACCTCCGTTTTTACGGCCATATCCGAAATATTCATGGCTTCCACGTTTACTACCATGCGCTTGACAAAGAAACGGTCAATAAAGTAAACCATAGTCAAAATATTATAAACTGTACCATGATTAGAATATTATAAAGTGTACCATTAAAATATTATAAAGTATACAATAATTAGAATTATATGTATACATTTGCAGTGAATATATTGTAGAAGGATTTACGCTGCGTGGTGGCTTTGCTGACCATTGTTGTGCTTGTGGTAGAAGCCTGCAGGGACTGCGAGTACAAAGGCGAACATCAACCCTACCTCTCCAAGTTCGAAGTGGAGCTAGACGAATGCAATAGGGAAGTCTGCTACTGTAAATGTAACGGGACTGCAGTCTGCCCACCCTCCAAGCGTTACTCCATTTGCACAGAGAACTGTGCCACATGCTACCACCCCATTACAAACCTGCCAATCCAAGCCTACACAACATTCAGTTTCGTATACAATTGTTTAAGATTGTTTTGCCTTTGTGACTGTGATGGAACATACGAGTGTCCAGGAGTTCAAAGAATTACAAACTGTGAAACTGCGGAAACTGCATGATTGAATTGCAGTTGTATATTTCATCCTCTCGACAGAATTTTGATATTGTGACATTCCTTAATAGACATACATGTAGTATGTTCTAAATTATGCACGTATTTTGCAAATTGTTCTCTATAAAATGCATTTCTTTAGTTATAAATACTGAATTGTGAATTTATTAACAGTTTATTTTTTAAATTCTATAATGAAATTGAATGCATGCATTAAATTCGCTGCAAGTCACGTCACCTGTCCGCCATTTTGTGGTTTAAAAAAAAAAACCTTTGTTTCCCTACGTTGGTCTGTGTATTTTTCTGATCTGTAACTTTGCTATTTGTTATTTTTTCATCAATTGCAGTCAACTACAATAGTACCCCCAGGTTGGGGCAACTCATATAGTTGTGTGGAAATAATTAATAATTAGGCATAATTTACAGTTATGGTAGGGTCGAGAAGAGAAACTTGGTCATTTCACCCATTGACCTTTGGCTGAGTTTATAAAGGGGAATTATTCAAATTACAGTTTCATAGGTGTATTATATTGATTCCAAAGCTACTTTCAATAAACACACCTTTAATTAGGAAGTGACAAGGACTTTGAGTCTTGTATATGCGCAAAGCATATTGTGGCATTAACATTCAACTAAGAGTACTAATAGCACAAGAAATATTTCATGGTTCACTTAGAATTATACCTGCCTAACCTTACACCTCTAACGGGAGACGAATCCAGACCATTTTCAGAGAGGGAAAGGATTTGGTTGTTTTTTTTAGCCAAACATTAAAAAGACCGGAGGGATGTGACGATGCAAAAATAGATGAAAAATAATTTTGTTAAAAGGTCAACCAAAGAATATGCATTTACATTGCAAAATTAGTATGAAATAAAATTATAATTAGAATTAGATTCAAGTATGTTACTATAGTCAGACTATGGTCAAATCGACGTAGAACATTGATTGTCTTGGGAACAGGAAATAACTACAAGGTTGATGTCAATTTCAATCCATCAGTGTGAAATTTGAAGGAGCATACATTAACAGCAGTATCATCTAATGATTTATGCCTCTACTGATGTGTGCACACCATAATCAGTTGTTTATCACAAAGTCCCAATGGACGTCCGAATAATCAAGAAAGTCTTTACTTTATTAAAACAAAGTTCCCCTTAGCAGCCACCGTGGATGTACACACCAAACTGGACATCAGATGCAGTTAATTGTAAATTGACCAATATAAGGCCTAATGGAAGATATCAGAAACTTGTCATTTTTAATTCAATCAGTTTCTCAAAATGCTCCCCCTCCCAATCGTTTTTTTTAAATCAGTGATATATTTATACGCTCTACGAAAAAACTCGAGACACTTCAGAGACCGATCTAGAAATGTGTTGCATATATACATAGTATGGACTTACACCTACGACCCTATGCTGTGGTAACCAACTTTACCCTCTTCTAAAAGATTGCTTTACAAAATGCATAAACAATATAACGACCCTAAGACAACTCCCCGTGGATGTTGATGTGTGTCAACTTACTAAGTGAAGATAACGAACAGTGACTAATCTAATAATTCCTATCAAGAATACAAAATTAAGAGGAGGGCGAACACGGTCCTCTGGACACACCAGAGAAAGGGATCAGGTGTCTAAGAGGAGTAAGCATCCCCTATCCACCGGTCACACCCGCCGTGAGCCCTGTATCTTGATCAGGTTAACATCGTAATCCGTGGTCCAAATCAATATGTAAAAAACATCCTAACAATTGATATGAAGCACTCAGACAGCATTCGACCCAATAACAGGCTGCATTTGTTTAAAAAAGATCAAAAAACGACGATAAAACGTTTTCTTTTACTTGTACCAAAATCTTGGTATTGATCTCTCTTTGAGTTGTTTGAACCTTTAATATGGTGATATTCTAAACTTCTTAACCTTCTTGGTATGTTTAGAAAGCCAGATGAGTGAAACTTTATTGTTTGTTCTATCCTTTACCTTTCTTTACACCTCTGCTTTCTCTGCGTGAGATGTTGCTGCTTTGGTTTTTCTTGAAATCTCCTTTATTCTGCACTTCCCTAATTTTCCGATGATGTTGAAAATCTTTTAACAATGGTACAATTTTTACTGTCCGATTACACAACCCAACCAAAACAGAAGTATAGTATCCTTTGCAATTTTATCAATAAATCCTAATTTAATTAGTTTTGGTATTGTTTCGTGTAAAACTTGTACGGTACCAATTTTGATGCACCAGATGCGCATTTCGACAAATAACGTCTCTTCAGTGATGCTCAACCGAAATGTCTGAAATCCGAAATAATAATGAAGTTTTAGAGCTATTATAGCCAAAAACAGCGTGCCAAAAAAAGTGGAGTCAAATTCGTCCAAGGATAAGAGCTATGCATGAGGGAGATAATCCTTAATTTTGAAATGAATTTCTAAATTTTATAACAGCAATTAAATATACACCCGTATTTTTAAGCTAGTAACGAAGTACTTAGCTACTGAGCTGTAAAGACCCTCGTCTAACATTGATGCATAAATAGAATCATTTTTTATCAGAAATGCTATTATGTGAAAATATTGCATAAATGTTGTATTGCTGCAACGTCAACAAAAATATATCTATCGTTAGAAAAACATCTCACAGACCTACAAGTACGAGGACTGAACAGGTTAAACTATTTACAGAGTGTGGGACTTGTAACAAAATAAGCTTTGGTTTCATATTGAACACTCTTATACAAACACTTAATCTCAAAATCCCATACCAATTATTTCACTCCGTCCTTTTGCGGTTCATCATCACCACTGGAAATGATTAACTTTGGCAAATTCAACTGAGGATTGCATAAGGAAACACCAGCACTCGAAGTTTCAAACATTGGGTTAAGAACGGCAGTTTTTGTTTTCGTACCGTGCACTACATAACTATAATTACCACACTCTCATACTGCTTTAAATAGATTTTGCATTTTAGGACCTAAATGATTCCCTGGAGTACTAAATGTTCAGATTTGACGTTAAGAGGTTCCTTGGGGGTACTAGTTGATGATCCTTTGTTCTCATCCATAGATATAACTCTGTAATCATAATTCTCACATGACTCTCATGTCTACAAGGATATCATTGTTTTAGCTTTGTCGTCCAGTTCCTTGGACTAACCATCGTAAAACTGATGAACAACAAACACAACACAAACAGTTGGCGATAAATCTTGTCTTCTTGTAATAACCACTCTTCTGTACTGCATTTACTGTAAATCATATATGCACGACATAGTCTGACCAATGTTGGGATAGAACTCGTATTCGGGTAATTGTTACCAATACACACTTTAATTGCAAACAAAAGTAAGATCAATGTGTCAGAGAGAATCTTGATACACAATGAACTCATTTTCTGAAATGATAAATATGTGTATGAATCTACATTGTTCCATAAAAAAAAAATTGCTGTTGGATCGAATATTCTCGCTTCGGTCAGATGAGCAATTAGTGAAATGGGGGAGGATATTAGTCAGCACACAGTTTGTAAGTATACATCGCAATGTCTGATTGTTTTTATATATTGTCTCTCAACTACAGTGGCTGGTTTAGGACACGTGGAAGAGATTTGTTTTTACATTGGTTTTCACGAAATTAATTTCGCTCTCACAATATGAAGTTCTCTCAATATACCCTGATCAAATGAGTAAACTTGTGAAATCACTAAGTTCATAACATTAAATCACTAATCCCCCCCCCCAAAAAAAAACTCATCAAAACTGTAACTCTCTTCTGCTTCATTAAATGCATGGCTTAACCAATCTCTGAAGCATCGTCGGGTATATCATCATCTTTATGTCAGTTACAGAATCATTTGCATGAAAGGTGACGATAACGAACAGTGTTCAATCTCATAACTTCTATAAGCAATACAAAATAGAGACTTATGCAAACACGGACCCCTGGACACACCAGAGGTGGGATCATGTGCCAAGGGGGAGTAAGCATCCCCTGTCGACCGGCCACACCCGCCGTACTTGTCTGCTTTTATTAGCAGAGAGTAACTACATGTAGTGTTATATGCTTTTTCTCTGCTTTAAAACCATTGCTTCTTTTTTCGCCCTGTAGACGACAATACATATATTATCAATGATTATTAGCACAAACATTGTACAGCGCATAGAAACTATTTGTAATTTTGCGTTTTATAAATGAATAAAATAATAATAATACAATGGCTTTAGTTAAAGTTCACTATATGCAGTCCCAATATATTTTTTGTACATGCATTAAATTGAAATAATTGAAATAGTTTTTTTCATTATGTATGTGCAACAGTTTTCTACATAACAAATTGAAGCTTCAATTTACTTCATTTTTTAGGCTCTCAATTGTCTAAAATTGGAGTCGTTGAAAGTGCATGAAAGTCCAATTGTGTTAATGTTTCCAAATGACAACAGATGTTCACCACACTCAAAACAAAAGGACAGACACAAATAAAACGGAGACGGGGGGGGGGGGGAGTAAACAAATGTACATATGATAAACACTTGCACAAAAATAATGTTTACCGAAGTTCTACTCTTGCGTAGATATTTGATGGGCGCATCCATTTTCGTCCTGACAGATGATGTAATAAATCGTTAATAGGTGGGCCTTTAAATTTTTACCGAAAACATGTAGAGAGAAAAAGTTCATCTCAATCCAGGAGGTAGAAGGAATAACACTGATTGGTTTCATTAAATCAAACAGCAGGAGTATGAAAGCCGAACAATTCTGGCTCTTTCTTGTCACTATAGAGCGTATGTAATATATGCAAAGTGTTTATATAACTACAAAGTAATGATGAAACATTATCTAGTACATGTAATTGAAAAAAGACTAGAACAATTGTAATGATCAGAGTGCTATTTCAATTTTTAAATGTACTTAATTTTACCTTGAAATAAATCTAGAACCTTGTTGCTGCTGCTCTGGTGAACATCAAGGGTTTTTTTCATGAGCACTCTGTGTTTAAAAACGGTCGTTCGTTCATCAAGGGGGGGGGGATTCAAACAACTATCGGAGAGATCATAATGTGGAATTCACTGCCAATAGGAAACTGCTTGATGAGACGAGTAAGACAGGGGAAGACGATGGATCCTGCATATGATGTACAACGCTAATGGACTTTGATACTGGAGCCTTCTTGGGGCACTTATTTCGATAAATTGTCTCAAGAGACGACTAAATGGGGCGATCCTTCGGATGAGACAAGCAAAAAACCGAGACTCCGTGTCACAGCAGTTGTGGCACGATAAGGATCCCTCCCTGTTCAAAGACCACAAGCGCCGAGCATAGGTCTAAATTTTGGAGTTTTTCACCGGCAATGGTGACGTCTCCATATGAGTGAAAAATTCTCGAGAGGAATGTTAACGTATTTCCACCTTCCTGTGACGTCATAAGATTTTGCAAAGTCAATGATTTAATAAAATGTATGCATGACAGGAACATGCAAGGTGAAGATAACGAACAGTGACCAATCTCATAACTCCTACAAGCAATACAAAATAGATAGTTGGGCAAACACGGACCCCTTGACACACCAGAGGTGGGATCAGGTGTCTAGGAGGAGTAAGCATCCCCTGTTGACCGGTCACACCCGCCGTGAGCCCCATATCCTCATCAGGTAAACGGAGTTATCCGCAGTCAAAATCAGCGTGCCAAGAACGGCTTAACAATCGGTATGAAACACGTCAGACAGCATTTGACCCAATGCGAGGTTGTATTGACGAACTAGATCGTTATAACGACCATAGAATTTGCGAAATGCTGACTTCAGTCGAGACTGTTGAAATCCCTGTACCATCAACTTGTTTGTCAGTAGCTTACCTCGATTTAAAAACTGACTATACCCAGAACAAGCTCTTGCATATCGAATCAGTTGAGATATATAAACACCATATGCAGGTGATAATGGAATATTGCTACATAAATGTGGGAAGTTGACGATGGAGAAGTTGAAATCATCCCGTTTGTCGTACAGTTGAGTTGTCAGTTTGCCGTTAATGTCTACTTTCAATAAAATATCTAAGTATGAAGCAGAAGTGGACGACTCTGTGGTGTCCTTTATTTCGAGCTCACAGGGATATATCACAGATTTTGTTGGAGTCTTTTTCAATAGTTATTGTAAGAAGTTTTGTTACCCATACAAAAGTCTAAGTGAGGATGTTAAATCTAAAATTGCGAAATTTTGTTTTTAAAATGGCTACCGAAAATGTTGTCCATTCACAACAAAATTTGGATTGTATTGGGTTGTTGAAGATTGCGAATAAAATGGTGAACTAGAAATTTTCAAAATTCCTAAAAAAAATTTCAACGGTTTCTGAAAATGCTATTAAAAGCTTTTATCATTGTTATCTGAACCTGTTCATTTGATACTTCACACATAGCTTTCTTCTTTCAAAAGGGGAACAACCCTATTAATTTTGGAGTCAAAAGGTCAAAGTCACTTTTTGTCAAATGAGATGACTTCAGCGTCCCCATCATCAACTTCTCATACTTATGTAGCAATATTCCATCATCACCGCGCTCAACTGATTCGATACGCAAGAGCTTGTTCTTAGTACATAGGTTTTTAAATTGAGGCAGACTTTTCAAGACTTTACATGTCCAAGGGATATAATCAAAATTATTTGGTTAATCATTTCTTGCTGTGACACCAATTTATCTATTGACAATACTCACTTTCATATGTCGATTCGATATATTTCAGTGTACTCGAAACAAGACAACACAAAGGCTTCCATATCTGCTTCATAATTGAATATTTTATTGAACAGAGATGTTAAGGTGGGTTGATCCTCATGTGACTTATCAATATTAATGGTTGAAAGTGGAAACACTGTATCAATTTTCACCCAATATAGTTTAATTTACTCAATGACCAAAGAAAATGTATGTTGCCACCTTTTTAAAGATGCCGGATATACAAAAACAGAAGTATATATCAACATAAAAAAATCACACATTTTCGTTAAACAGAATAATGAAAATTTATAAAAACTTGTTGAAATGACAAATTTTAAATGTCAACAGTTTAAGAAAACTGCTAATTCATAGATATATGTAAAACTTATACGGTACCAATTTTGATTCACCAGATGCGCATTTCGACAAATAATATTAATGTCTCTTCAGTGATGCTCAACCGAAATGTTTGAAATCCGAAATAACTATGAAGTTTTAGAGCTAAATAGCATTAAAGAAGATGTAATTTAAGTGTTTTACACATAAACACTATATAACAAATTTGGCCCCGCCGTGGGGTCAGAACTCTTCCTGCTCTACATCACCATGCATTTAGTTTTTCTTACATGTTTGTGGTTCTTGAGAAGAAGATTTTTGAAAATTTGTCAATTTTGGGCACTTTTTGCCCCACCCCTAGGGCCCCTTGGGTGCTGGAGTCCTGAAATTTACAATCTATGTCCCCCTTGTCCCAATAATGCTTCATACCAAATTTGAAAAAGAATGGGACTGGTAGTTATTAAGAAGAAGTTAAAACTGTTCAATTGTTAACGCACGACGACGGACGAAACCCAATTGCAATAATAATAAATAAATAATAAATCATTTATATATATTTTAAATCATTTTCTATAAATATTAAACCCTGATTATTAAGACCATCATCTTTCTACCTTCTAAATTGTTATAATTTCGCTTGCTTATTTCTTTTGAAATATTTGGAGGTGAGTGATTTTTATCAAAATAATTTCATGTGTCGCCTGCTTTGATATAGTGGATAACTCGCATGGATGATGTTATCCGCCTGTTGAGTCATACTTTGATAATAAAAACAGACTCACAGGCAAGACATGCAGAATCTCGGCTTTTCACCATAACAGGCGCCTAGATCGCCTTTCATATTGGGGACAGAAAAGGGAGTTTAATAATCTTTATTACTAAATTTTCACACACCCCTCCAAAGTTTCCATTGTTATTGTGGGGGGGGGGGGGGGGGTTGTCCTCCACTACATGGTTTCAAGCCTTAAATTCAAAGAGTTACATTCTTCTTAGTTCTTGTTCACCACTCTATATAAATATTTTTTTAAATTGGGGGAGGGGGTGTAATCCAATGTAACAGTTTTAATTAATTGCCAATACCCCCCTCCCTTCCAATCTATTTTACATGTCTGATGTATTGTATCTATTAAAAAGAATTGAAATATGGCAGATTAACTGAATGCTGTTTTTATTTCGAGTGATTGAGATCCCTCCATCTCTAAACACAACTGGGTTTAAGCATAGAGCATAAGATGAGCGTTGTATCAGAGCTTTGGTTGGACCAATTACAGGAACACGATCAAAATATGACATGCCTGATTGTGACATTTGGTCATCACTCTTGGGACAAGCAATAGTTTTCCATACCAAGGGTACAGTCTGGTGTTTTTGGATGGTCAACAGGTACAAGTTGCATATACATATAAAGAAGTTTCCATTCCTGATTTTGGAAGATTCTTAACTTTATCAATGTCTAGCAAATTCCAATGTGTCTCGAATTCAAGTACATTGTGCATTGCTCTTGTCGTTGAGATTCTTTGCAGATAGTGATATAGTTGAAGTGAGAAAGAGGAGTTGAAAATTGTTTTATTTACTGTACATAGCTTTCCTTGAAATCTCATCCTGAGTTAGCTTTGTGGTTGTTTATATACATGCATGGTGTTCGAGTGGGTGCTGCTGGGGTAACATGGTGCTATGGGTTGGAAGATGCATCATGAGCAGTTCAGTCTCGGATGTTTATATTGCCACATTGTCAATGAATCAACAATCTGTTATTGTTTATGTACTCCTCAACAACCCACTGACACAATGTTGGTCATGGGTTTCAATTACAATTACCATGTCATCTATCTGATTTGTCATTATATAGACACAAGTGCAGTGGGAAGCTTCCACATATTTTGGTCCCCAATTTATTTTTTTTTTAAATTGACAATATGTTTGGGGCCCATCATAGCTGTCTTGCTATTTTGAACACCCAAACAGCGATTCAGCTCATTTCCTTCAAGATTTGTTATGGGCTTTCTCTTGAATTTATGTTTACTGGTCTCAGTCTAGTTTATATACCGTTATCTACATTTTACAAGTTGGAATGGTTGTTATATTACCAAATTAGGACAGGGGACTCTAAGGCAAGCTGGCTGTCGAAGCGCTTTTCAATTGATTTGGGTTAATTTAGGAGTCTGGTTATTAATTTTTTCAAATAAATAAATGTTTTTGCTATTTTGATAAATGCATCCCAATGGGTTGCATAAGCAGTCCTAAATCTGACAACTATTTTACATCAATATTGAACTAAGTATAAGGCTAGCTTGGACACTTTTGATCATTACCTGGATGATCTAATTCTTGTCGATAGGTGGAATTCAGGTAGTGCCACTTTGCAAGTTTGAGTGAATTAAGCGTAAGATCGCGGGTTTTTAATTGTTGCAGTGAGATTAACATTTGCGTTCATATAACCCAAGTAATGATAGTTGATATACATGTGTAGTTTAATTTCAATGGGTAGGGGGAAAGTCCTATTTTAGAAGTCCCTAGTTGAGACCAATATCCCTTGCAAATCAATTAAATCAAGCAGACGGCGTGCTGTGACGCGGGACATCAGGTTCTTTGTTTAGATTGTATCCGGGACCTATGGCGTTCGCGCCTGATGCCGAACGTTCGGTGATGTAGCTGTTACTGCCTATTTTTTGGTGACTTGGGTCTGTCGCGGCCTGGGTTCGGGCCTCTGACCTCCCGCATGTAGGACGAGCGCTCTACCTTTAGACCACCATGGCGGTCAGATCAAGCATACATTCATTAGGAGATGTATGACCCTATATGCAGGGTCCGTGAACCACATTATCATAGTAGAAGTCTAGTATCAAAGGATCAGATCATGTGGTTAGTGTTTTTACAGTCTTGAATTTGTCAGAGACACTGCTGGATCAAATGTCTGATCTAGGATGTGGGGCCTTTTTTCTGTGATGTTTTTTTTTATTTCATTGCCTAAATATTGGATAATCATGATGTTATGTAGAAGTTGAACATGACCTTTTTCAAGATATTCTCCATAGTGGTGACAGCAATTATGGCAACAAAGCTATCTTGTTGATATCTTTCATTGGTTAGTGTTTAGTAATAGAGCTAGAATTATATGAGGGTATTAGAATTGGGAACACATTTTGTGTTGACATTTCTATTGAATATTGTCATCTCCGTTGTTCGACACCAAATACAGAGTACGATTCTCAATTTGCAGGAAGTCAGTCAACTTCATTCACAGACTATGAAATAAAGGATATCCCAGTTGCTAGAAATTGAATAAAACAGGTCTCAGTTCAATTTAAAAATATAGTACATAGTCTGGTTATCTCGCATCTGCTGATCTGGGCGACGTAGTAAACCATGTTGTACAGTTGGTAGCTTACTTGTGAAGTTAAAGTTGCACTTATTGGGCAGCCAGAGTTCATGACTATTGGTTTCTAGTAAATGCAAAATTAGGATGGTGTGCTTATTTGATCTTGACAAGATTCTTAAAGGTTCATGAAGCCCATATTTTAAATGTTTAGTATCCTAACAGGAGTGTGCTTCAATGCCTATGAAACCCCATGATGAAACGGGGTGATGAAAGTCTAAATCATGCCTTATATGGAGTATATTGAAGGTCCATTAACTGTCCAAATATATAGGGAAAACTAAGAAAGGATTGTATTTTGTGTGGTTTTGTCTTGTATTTAACTTGGACCCAATTTTGGGGGTATTGTGGTTTATTAATCGCCACAGCATCAATTTCCATATTGTTTAGTTACTTCTTTCAATCATGCCCTAAATATTGCAGAAACAGGTAATGCTGGAGGATGGTGTATTGATTCAACCATCTTTGAGCTAGCTTTCACAGCTTCTTGGTTGAGTTAAGGGAGTTTTGCATGTGGATCTGGTGGCTGAGATACCCTGGTTTGAAATGCTTCAACTTCAAGAAAAATATTTATATCTTGAGGAATAGGAAATTTAATTTTCAATGTGGGTATGATCTTGGAGTGGGGCATTCCTCTGCATACATTTTGATTAATTATTCGATATGTCAGCATTTGATTAAACCATCAATTCCCCACAAATATTTATATTTCCTAATACTTCCACTTCAAAGTGGATGTATTCCAATATGACAAGGCACTGGAGAGATACTGTTCCCAAGTCAACAGTGTAGTAGGTAAACCCATGTCGCAGGTAAAGAGTATGGTGGATGGCGTTTTTTATCACGTGTCCCTCAGCAATATACTGAGAACTGGGTTTTTATGGGTTGAATCTTGGAAAGTGCAATGTTTCCTTAAATTTAAGGAAATTAGGCGCGGTTGGTCGTGGGTTAGTTGATTGGTGGCTCCCCCCTTCGGTGGGATGACTGCAAACAAAGCTAACCTGTTTGCAGCCATGTGGCGTTTGCGCACACCAAGTCAACGATTCTATATGTATTGGTGTATTGACAGTGAATTTGAAACTGTTCTGTGCAATTGAACTGTGACTGAATTTGTGAAACTGTGACTGTTGTCAAATGATCGCTATTATCACAACTCCCAACTGATTCCACAACTCTAAATCAACTCTCAATACGCCGGTTTCGAGATACGTCCGAGTTATTTCCCTTTGGAGAACTCTCGTACATAGTAAGGTGCGAAAGAATTTGTTTACACGCGGGATTGGGACAGATATTCATCACAGCGTAAGGGAATTTACTCAGTAAGTTTCTCATACGCTGTTTGATAACCTGAATTCGACTGATACACAAACTAAGTAAGTGATAAGTATTTAGGGAGTAATTAAATACATAAAATTCTTATCCTATCACGTTATCTCGTTGGTCATAAGCACCATATCCAAGATATTTCTTACAAATATGACATTGTTTGTATGTTTCCACTTCGGTAAAACATTTCTTTCGATAGTATTTAGTATTTCCCACATTTACATATTTAAAGAGAAGCCGCTTTTAATACATTTCATCGTCTTCCTCGTTGGCTGTATATCCACTCTGTCCCACTTAGGCATTCAAAGTTCCACTAAATGCACCTCCTATACAGAAGAGTTCGTATCTCGAAACTGGCGTATTAATCCATATTTATTGTGTTGCCAGTGAATTTGAAACTGTTCTGTGATTTGCTGTTGAAAAAATGAGTGCTTTTATCATAATGCATTGCATAATTGAGCTAGATATTGGGTTAATTTAACATACTCTAATTAATTAAGTAACCATCCGCGGTTGACCCGGGGTGGTCTTTTCTGAACTTGTTGATTGATGTTGCATTTTGTGTTAATGTTGCTTTTGTGTGGGTTTGCCCATATGAGTTGTTATTGAATGGCATCCCACAAATTCTTGCTTTATGCCATGGCCAATACTCGCCAAATAAACTGGTTTTGCTTGTCTTTTTCTCTGTATGAATAAATAAAACGTCATTGACATTTTTTTTTCCGCATTTGGAATTATAGCAGAAAAATAATGCATAAACGGGTTTTAGTCATGTGATGCACGATAGTCATGGGTAGATAATTTCAGCCAATGAAATTGCTTGATGTACAGAGTGTTAGATTGCGTGTCCCAGGTGGTCATTTTCAAGCCGTCTTTCGAGCAATTAACACAAGTGAAACACTTTGTTATGGACGCCGAGTATAAAATGCGAGCAGAATTTCAGCACGAAAATTCTCATTTTTCACTGAACAGAGGATTCGTATAGAAATGCAAAATGCTTCAACAACGTCTCAAAGTACCATGATGAATCAAATGAAAAACGTTATCGTGAGTGAAGTTGGTCGTTTGCACACTCCAATGAAAAGTTAACGGAAAATCAGTTAAATAAGATTGAAGATACTATCGGTGACTCGCACAAGTTCAACAGACGTGGAAATGAAGAACAGTTTAAGGGGAAAAAATAAGGTCATTGTTAAGTTACAGGAGGCAGATAGTAGATTAACCTGGAACAGAAGTAGCGACAACATTGATGCATGTCAGCGAAAAATATCTGAAGGCATTGATATCATTAAACATAGACAGATCTAAGCTTATCAAACTGGCTTATTCCTCAGAAGCAGGATGGAGGGTAGTTCAGGAGTACTAAGCCAATCCGCTTTCTGACAACTCGGAAGACGAGAAAAGAGTGTTCAAAGCGCAAAAGAGGACCGAACACAAAAAGTCAAAACAGACAAAAACAAAACGAAAAGGAAAGATCAACCGCTTCCATCCATGTGGTCCAAGACGCAACAACGATGTTAAATCGATCTCGGTGTTCAGATCTGGGAGAAGTTTCGGATGCTGGTAGAAAGGTCACTGGAGGAAGGAGTGTCCAGACGAGATTAAGCAAAATAAGATGAGTCATTTCGTATTTATATTTGCCTCAGTACATTTGAGCAATACAGACTTAATTGACAGTGGCTCTTAAAAACAGGTAGCTGCAATAATGTAGCCCTCTCTCTCTCTTTTTTTTTTTTTTTTTTTTTTTAGGGAGAGGGTTACAACTCCTTAGGATCTCCGTAATGGTGCAAATACGGGAGTGATTCACTCCCGCAACATTTGCGCTCATTCTAAATATTTCCTGACTTTCTTTACGTAAATAAAATGATATTCTATGTTTCTTAGTCAATATATAAATTTACAACCTGCAACTTAAGATTTGTGAGGCTCTATTCTACCGTTTTCAACAATTTCGATTCATATTTGTGCTCCATGTTTGATGTACTGAAGTTTCAACTTCCGATTGTCAAGTCATTTGCATATGCCATATAAGGTAGTATTTACATCAATGGACAAGTATGGAGGCGAAAGCTATTTCGTCGGTATTGAAAAGGTTTGAATTTAATATCAAGTTAAAAACCGAACAGCAGAGTGTAAATTCTTTCTGCAACAATATGATTTTCCTTTCTTTGTCGAAGTGGCTCGAGTAACTACATTTTCGCGCTGATTGTCAATGTTTAAGTTTTTCATTAGATCCACCTACGAGATCTCGCGATAACAAGCATGGTGGAGCAGACGAAGAATTTTGCATGCTGTACATAATATTTAATGAAAAACACCTTTATTAGACATGCCCGAGGACAAAGTTGGTACTCCTTTTGGTGTAAACAACATTTGGGACTAATACACAGAGTTTATTATCGGTTATTCATAAAATTATTTTGCACCATTACGGAGATCCTATGGAATTGTAGCCCTGTCCCGAAAACGTCAGAATAAAAAAAATTGGATAGGGCTACATTATTGCAGCTAAAAAACAGGTAAACCGAGTCTAGTCTTAGATTGTAGACGCATAAACAAGCATCTATTTCAATTAAAGTTTAAGTATGAAAACAGCGAGGTAGCCAAGACTATGAAATGGAGGATTTTTCATTTGATTTCAAGTCTGCTAACTATCATGTGATGATTTGTCCTGATTTCTTTACTTTCTTGGGATTTCAATGGGAAAACAAGTACCAAGTATATCAGGTTTTGCCATTCGGTTTGACAACAGCAGGATACATTTTTGTAAAGATTACTAAGGAGGTGATCAAATTTTGGACGTCAAAGAGTCGTAAGGTTATGTACCTTGACGATGATGGGTTGGCAGGGTCAGCAAGCCGAGAACAATCAAAAATGCCTAAGTGAAGTAATTAAGTACAATTTAAACAGATTTGGCTTTTCAATAGTAGAAGAAAAACTTGCCAATGGGAGCCTTGTTTTGTCATTACATGGCTTGCTTTAGTATGGGACATGAAAGAGATGATTCTGCGACTAACAGAGACAAATTTAGACATCTTAAGAGCTTTTTGTGATCAGAGATATTACCTCCAAGTTTTTTGCTGCCATAGCGTGTCAGTTGATATCAGCACAAGGTGTGTTTGGTGATGTTCTAAAATTGCGCACTAGTTATGCTATATTTATCAATGTGTTAACGAAAGGGCCTCGTGGAAGGCACCTGTGTTTGTTACTAAAGAAGCTGAAAACGAAGTTAAGCTATTGGTCAGAAAATGTTGAGAGATTCAGTCAGATTGCTCACAGATTTAGTCAGTCGACTGAGAGAAAAAGTTGCAGACATTACATGTTAAATGTTTTGTGATGCCTCAGATGTAGGCTTCGGTGGGTATTTGGTTATCTGATGAGCACACTGAATCGGTCATGCATGGCATTTGGGACGCAAAGGAAGTGTCACGTAGTTCCACGTGGTGGGAACTGGAAGCTGTGAACAGGCTCATTTGTCATAATGTTGAAATCACGAAGGAGAAGACCGTTTAAGTTTTAGCCATAACATAACTGTAAAAACTATTTTGAAAATAGGAAGCAAAACAGTTACCTTGAACGACATACATAGTGAGATTGTTCGCAAATGCAAGACAAATAATATTTCCTTAAAACCTGAGTGGATACCAAGGTCAGAAACTGAAGTGGCTGATAGAATAAGTAGAAAACTTGATTGTGACGAATGGGGGATCCATTAGTGGGCGTTTCAGTCACTAGATTATTAGATTGTGGGGACAGCATACCTGTGATAGGCGTGCAAGTAAGTACGATAGGAAAGGTGACAATTTCAATTTAAAATGTTGGAGTGAACAAAACAGTGGCATAGGCCTTTATGTAGGTATGGTCATTTGACAATAATTGGTTCGTGCCGCCTCCGAATTTGATTGTTCAGACAATTAAAATAGCTAAGAAAGAAAATGTTTCAGGCACTATAGGGCTACCAGAATGGCACACTGCACCGTTCTGACTTTATATTTGTGATAGTTTGGGTTTTAAAAACTTTGTCAAGTTTAACAAATACTTTATAGATAATGTAACTCATAAAGGGAGAGGAAATAATGGTATTTTTGGTCGACCAAATAGAGAAATTTAAAATGTTTGGCAATTAAAATATAATTTTAATCTGTAGTTTTCTTACAGGATTAAATCTTGAGCAAAATATTCAGACTAAGGTGAAGGATATATGAAACGTTTTTACTTGGCTTCTTGGACAGAATAGCACATTACATGTTAGCTTCTAAAAGTGAGAGTACCAGCAAATCGTACTTTAACGGCTTCAGAAGATGGGAACATTTCATTCACGCACAGGGGCATGATTCTATTCGGTTCATGTAGCATTGTACATCACACATTTATTGGATTCTGGTGCTCCTCATTCTAGTGTCAGTTTAGCCGTTTATTTCATTAAGTGAGCGCATAATATCAACGGACTTGCTGATCCAACTGAAAACGATTTCCTCAAAAGTTTACAAGAATCAGCCAGACTTACAGCGCGTCCACAAAACTAAAGGAAGGAACCTGAATGCGCGGAAGTGTTAATTACGCTGTGTGAAATGTTCAAGGATTGTAATGACTGGCTTGTTATAAGAGACTTGAGATAATTTTTAAATAAGAAAAATGTGTATGATTTGCTGATATTTTTTAAATCTACAGATAATATCTTCAAAAAAACATGTCAATTAGAAAAAAATATACCAGAGAAATATATCTTAAAAAGAAATTGAAATGAATTGGTCAAAATTCAGAAATATTACGATTTTTCAAATTTGAAACAAACCAGATCGGAATTATAATTATCGACATTGCATCACCCATAATAGAAACAAATCCCACAATTAAAGTATTCCATGTATAATGAATGGAGAATAAACAATTTTGAAGGATTTAGATCAACATAAATGTTTATTTTTAAATAATGATGAAAGTGAAGTAGATGAAATTCACATGACTGGTAAACGATTAGAAGCTGACCTTTTTTGCACTTAAGACTTTTTGGAAGAGTTGTCTGCTCTTTGTAAAAATAAGAAAAATCTAATTTTTTAAAAACGTTTGTGGTCAATGATTAATTTTATTTCATATTTTCATTAAGAGAAAGTGTATGTAACTTTCTACCAAGAGATTTGTATGAAAATATAATTTCTTTTTAAAATATTGTAATAAAACATACTTTTCCCATATACTTCAATGTTTATTCTAGGTGAAATAAATCAAGCAGTAAACAAAATTTTGAAAATTTTTATGGTGGATTATTTTTATTTAACCCTTCAAAATGATACCATGATTACAAAAATTCCACCATCCATTCATTAGAAATGAAATATGGTCATTATACATTGAATAAACATATGGCGATTTCTACATAATGCGTTTTCCACGAAATTACTTTTCTGCGCAGAAGGTGTGAGATATTGGCTTAGTCGATGACATCGTTATATTGATAACTCGAGCCTCTCTTGACTTCAGTTATAACAGTCGTCATGTCTATTTAGAATGGCAAGAATTTATCCTTTAAAAGCATAGCTGCAAATTTGGTCATATTCAAATGACAAAATATATATAGATAATTGGTAATTGGCCTCATCCCACAACTGACGACGAAAAATTCATGGAAATGTTGACGCATGCATGATTTGATTTGAATTCGGAACTAACGCGGTCACGAAATTGTGATAAATAACGGGAACTCAACGGAAAATTAGGAAAGAAAATCTTACTTATTTTTTTTTCAATGAGAAGTTCAAAGAGTGGGGAAAGGATGGTAAGTATATTGTTATACATTTACAGGCAAAACCTTTGTATTCTCTCTCTCTCTCTCTCTCTCTCTCTCTCTCTCTCTCTCTCTCTGGTAAGTATATTGTTATACATTGATGTGTACAGGCAGAACCTTTGGATTTTTTCTCTGATTTCAATTAGAAATCAATTTTTTTTCAAAATTCCTTGTAGAACAGAATCTGAAGATTGGCCTGCCTAACCGACATCCTGGATCGATTACACTGCTCTTTTATGTGGTATAAAAGTTGTATAAAGCGTTAGTTTTCCTATATTTTATGTACGTGCAGAATTTCTAGAATTTATTCCATGTCCATGTGTGAAAAAAGAATACGGATAAAAACCACATACTATCCGTTGTTTCAATGTTTCAAACAAACCACAAGAAACGAAATACGTTTGTCAAACACTGATGCCTCCTTATAGCACCAAAGTAATTATGGTACTCAAAGAAAGGTCGTGTCACAAATACTAATGTGAAATATGAAAGCCATATTACATTCAAAAGTTATGGCCAAGGTTAAAGTTTTTTAAAAGTAGGCAAAATCCCCAGGTCAAGGTTATGAGGTCAAAAATTTCGGTACTAAAAGAAACGTCTTATCAAATGGAATTATATATGTGAAATATGAAAGCCCTATAGTGGCTATCATTAACAATTCAAATTTTTTAAAAGTAGGTCAAACTTCTAGGTGAAAATCACAAGGTCAAACAGTTTGATACCAAACGAAATATTTTGGCATAAGAATGCACATGTGACATATGAAAGCCATATCACCAACCATTTTAAAAGTCATGGCCAAGGTTAAAAGTTTTTCAAAAATATGTAAGTATCCGAGAGTAAAGTATAAAGATCAAACAGAATTCTACTAAGGAATGCGCATGTGTTATATGAACGCACAATTCATTCAAATGTTGTGGTGAAGGTTAAAGGTTAAAAGACAAACAAGCTTAAAGTTTTCTAAAATTCATTTCAGATACAACGTATTCTCTTGATTTCCATTATTGCACTGGTCGTAGAATCATGCCGCAATTGCCAATACAAAGGAAACGACTACGACTTTTTGTCTAGTTTTGTGACCTCCGTTAATGCGTGCACCATGAGGAAGTGTTACTGTCGATGCAGTGGAACGGTGTACTGCCCAACCTCCGAACAGTATGACGTGTGTACACAGCACTGTGCTAAATGTACCAACCGTGACACGGGCGCTTTGATTGATGCTTACAACACATTTACAACTACGAGTAAATATTGTTTCAAGTTTACTTGGTACTGTAACTGCGACGGAACCTACTCTTATCAAAGCCACGAGGAAATTCCAAACTGCCGAAGGACGTCGAAAAGATTTTCTTTATTGCCAAATTACACTCATGAATAGTAATTTATTTATTGGATCTATTACGGTTTTTTGTTTGTTTTGGCTTTCCTCCCACAATGAGTTGATTACATTGCATTCCAATATTATATATATAAATATTTTTTTCTTGGTTTATTATCGGTCACCAGGAAGCGGACAATAATATGTTATGGTTTTAGAAAGCGGTTAACCGCGGTCCTACATTATAGTTGGGTTTGGTTTTATACTGTTTAACGTCTCTCTTTAGAATTTTTCATGCATATGGAGACGTCACGACCACTGCCTGTGAAATGCTACAAACTTTAGGCGTATGTTCGGCGCTTACGGCCTTTGAGCAGGGAGGATCTTTATCATGCCACATCTGCTATGACATGAGGCCTCGATTTTAGCGATCTCATCCGAAGGACCGCCCCATTTAGTCGTCTCTTACAACAAGAAAGGGATACTGAGGACCTATTCTAACATGAATCCTCACGGGAGTACATTATACAATAATAAACTTGATAATATATATCCAAAACCACTATCATTATTTTAATATATTATCAAATTGAATAACGCTAGTTGCAAATATTTAATCACAATTTTGAGTTTTATATCATATTAGCAAACTTTAAGAAGTTTTTCAAATAATTATTATAATAATTTTCGCCCCACCCTGAACACAGTGGCGAATAACGTGACGAAAGTCAACACAAGGGAAAATTCAAACGAATAAGTACAGATTTATCAATAACGAATTGTCACAAAACTTGTATCAAGATTTGAAAACTTTTCTCAGGAACAAATATATACTAAAATGGTAGTTCTACGTGAGACAGAAGCAGAGAACATTGACATAGTTTTTTGGCTGTCGGAAAGTTTTTGACTGAAAGAATCTCGAGCGTCCCACTCACAATGAAAGGTGAAGATAACGAACAGTGATCAATCTCACAACTCCTATAAAGGTGAAGATAACGAACAGTGATCAATCTCATAACTCCTATAAAGGTGAAGATAACGAACAGAGACCAATCTCATAACTCCTATAAAGGTGAAGATAACGAACAGTGATCAATCTCACAACTCCTATAAAGGTGAAGATAACGAACATTGATCAATCTCATAACTCCTATAAAGGTGAAGATAACGAACATTGATCAATCTCATAACTCCTATAAAGGTGAAGATAACGAACATTGATCAATCTCATAACTCCTATAAAGGTGAAGATAACGAACATTGATCAATCTCATAACTCCTATAAAGGTGAAGATAACGAACAGTGATCAATCTCATAACTCCTATAAAGGTGAAGATAACGAACAGTGATCAATCTCATAACTCCTATAAAGGTGAAGATAACGAACAGTGGTCAATCTCATAACTCCTATAAAGGTGAAGATAACGAACAGTGATCAATCTCATAACTCTTATAAAGGTGAAGATAACGAACAGTGATCAATCTCATAACTCCTATAAAGGTGAAGATAACGAACAGTGATCAATCTCATAACTCCTATAAAGGTGAAGATAACGAACAGTGATCAATCTCATAACTCCTATAAAGGTGAAGATAACGAACAGTGATCAATCTCATAACTCCTATAAAGGTGAAGATAACGAACAGTGATCAATCTCATAACTCCTATAAAGATGAAGATAACGAACAGTGATCAATCTCATAACTCCTATAAAGGTGAAGATAACGAACAGTGATCAATCTCATAACTCCTATAAAGGTGAAGATAACGAACAGTGATCAATCTCATAACTCCTATAAAGGTGAAGATAACGAACAGTGATCAATCTCATAACTCCTATAAAGGTGAAGATAACGAACAGTGATCAATCTCATAACTCCTATAAAGGTGAAGATAACGAACAGTGATCAATCTCATAACTCCTATAAAGGTGAAGATAACGAACAGTGATCAATCTCATAACTCCTATAAAGGTGAAGATAACGAACAGTGATCAATCTCACAACTCCTATAAAGGTGAAGATAACGAACATTGATCAATCTCATAACTCCTATAAAGGTGAAGATAACGAACATTGATCAATCTCATAACTCTTATAAAGGTGAAGATAACGAACAGTGATCAATCTCATAACTCTTATAAAGGTGAAGATAACGAACAGTGATCAATCTCATAACTCTTATAAAGGTGAAGATAACGAACAGTGATCAATCTCATAACTCCTATAAAGGTGAAGATAACGAACAGTGATCAATCTCATAACTCCTATAAAGGTGAAGATAACGAACAGTGATCAATCTCATAACTCCTATAAAGATGAAGATAATGAACAGTGATCAATCTCATAACTCCTATAAAGGTGAAGATAACGAACAGTGATCAATCTCATAACTCCTATAAAGGTGAAGATAACGAACAGTGATCAATCTCATAACTCCTATAAAGGTGAAGATAACGAACAGTGATCAATCTCATAACTCCTATAAAGGTGAAGATAACGAACAGTGATCAATCTCATAACTCCTATAAAGGTGAAGATAACGAACAGTGATCAATCTCATAACTCCTATAAAGGTGAAGATAACGAACAGTGATCAATCTCATAACTCCTATAAAGGTGAAGATAACGAACAGTGATCAATCTCACAACTCCTATAAAGGTGAAGATAACGAACATTGATCAATCTCATAACTCCTATAAAGGTGAAGATAACGAACAGTGATCAATCTCATAACTCTTATAAAGGTGAAGATAACGTACAGTGATCAATCTCATAACTCTTATAAAGGTGAAGATAACGAACAGTGATCAATCTCATAACTCCTATAAAGGTGAAGATAACGAACAGTGATCAATCTCATAACTCCTATAAAGGTGAAGATAACGAACAGTGATCAATCTCATAACTCCTATAAAGGTGAAGATAACGAACAGTGATCAATCTCATAACTCTTATAAAGGTGAAGATAACGAACAGTGATCAATCTCATAACTCTTATAAAGGTGAAGATAACGAACATTGATCAATCTCATAACTCCTATAAAGGTGAAGATAACGAACATTGATCAATCTCATAACTCCTATAAAGGTGAAGATAACGAACAGTGATCAATCTCATAACTCCTATAAAGGTGAAGATAACGAACATTGATCAATCTCATAACTCCTATAAAGGTGAAGATAACGAACAGTGATCAATCTCACAACTCCTATAAGTAATACAAAATAGATAGTTGGGAAACACGGACCCCTGGACATATACATTCCAACCAAATTTGACAAGAACAAATATTCTGTGAGTATTGCATGACAATACATAGTCCCCTACCGGTTGCAAAAATTACTGTACCACAACAATATTCAAAGTTCATTATGTAGGTTATGGTAAAAGGGAAAATTGGGGAACCAGGATAGGAATGGTTGGAAATCAACTACTATTCGAGTAGAGACAAGACCAGGAAAAAAGACAAATTTATAATTAGGTTTAGGTCTTTAACCAAGTCAATAAACTGTGACATGTAGGTGAGCATGAATAATTTCGCTATATTCTTGTATTATTATGCTAGAAGTTTTAATGAGTGTAGTACTCTTATCTACAGAGATAAGAAACTTGGATGTAAACTAACAATTCGTGCTATTTTTCTAAGTCCAAGGGCCATAAGTTAATGAAAAATCAACGAACTGAGACCAAATTCAAACTTGATCTGCAACTTGTTATGACAAAGCAATGTACCAAACATCAAATGAATATCTGCAAGCACCACAACAAAAGTCTGGAAAACGGATAATTCATGGGTTTTTTTTCTAAGTCCAAGGGCCATAACTAAGTGAAAAATCAACGGACCAAGACGAAATTCGAACTTGATCTGCAACTTGTTATGGCAAAGCAACGCACCAAATATAAAATAAATATCTGCAAGAACAGAGAAATTGCTGAAAACAGGATTGGCGGATAGACGGACGGAGCGCTAACCTAAAGTCCCATTCGATTTCGTCTGTAGGGGACTAATTAAAATGGTACCTATCAAAATAATCAATTGTTAACGAACAGCTACGGACGCTGACCAATTGCAATAGGTCACCTGAGTTTACGCAAGTGATCTAAAATCCTGTGAAATTCACTAAGAATGTAACAAATAGCCCAGGAGCTACAAGGCTCACATAAGCTCATAGAGACCTTATAGGAACAGCAATAACTGGTCAGCAATAATCGAAGTACTCCTATATATATATACATGCACTACTTGTCTATGGGTCTTTGCCTATACTTTTCACAAAATGTTATATTTGTTATTGGAATGGTTTTTTAACATTGTCATTGCAGTGTTACCCTGTACAACGCGTCCAGACCATGGTATCATAAATACGTTTATTATTCAGTATATTCACCATATGCGTGTGCATGATATAAGTGTGTATATTGAAAGCACTCAAGTAGACCCAATTTAGATTCGGGTCATGGAGTAAAGAATATTGAAGCTACACAATATGAGGATACTTGCATATTAACTCGACCGGACAAAGTGTACCATGCTATGAGATTTTAAGAGAATTTTGATATACAGGTATATCAATTCCTACATTTAAAAAAAAATCTATTAAGGCCTCTCTCTACTCTAGAGGAACTGTGATGTTAAGAAACGTGGAATAGAACTAGAGAATGTTGTCAGACAGGACAAATACATGCCCTCCAGTCATCTAAACGGGGACATAAAAATTAAATATTTAACTTGATGTAGCCCGTGTATATACAATGTACAAAAAGCAACTTTCCGTGAGTTATCTCCTCAGCTTTTATACACAAGTACACAGGATATTATAATTATCTAGATACGGTTCAATGCTTATTCCATTGGTCCAAATATTAATGTATTCTTATCACTTATGCATATCCAATTGAAAATCTGTATGTCAATTCAAATTTTTGAAAGAATTTAGAACGGACTACATTTTGTGGCGGAAGGATTGATTAATATCTACACGAATTTACCGTTTCTGTTTTACCCAATATATTGTCAATATTCATACTCCTAGACGTGTATTTCTACTTTATATTACATGTAGTAGAGACTTGGAAATAATTCAAATGTTGTAAAGTCATTAATTTTGGTCAATAATATTTCCAAAATGAATACATAAAAAGTCTGTGTTAATTTATCTGAAATTTTGTATGAAAATTTAGTATTTTGGCCAATAATTAAAACAAAATGATGATCGCGGTAGCTCAGTGGTAGAGCTTCGTACCCGGGAGGTCGTGAGTTCGAGCCCCGCTCGTGCCATGGCAGTCAAACCTAACACGTAAATGTAGTTAATGATTGCTCCTTCGCCAAACTCTTGGCATTTAGAAATGAGAATCACGGATCTTTCGGATAAGACCTTAAAAACGGAGGTAACGTGTCGGGGCACGTTAAAGAATCCTCCCTGTTTCGGCCCTGAGCGCTAAGCATAGGTCTAAATAGCACTTCACCTACAGATAATGACGTCTCACTATGAGTGAAAAATTCTCGACGGGACGTAAATCACACAACTCATCCACTCTTTCACGTTTCATCTCAAGTCCTTAAGACTTTGTAATGCTTGTGCAATTCGAATAACTGACAATACTCCTAGTATGTTTTGTTGAACTCTCAAATTCTATATGAGCCGTTCCTAGCAAAAAGGGCCATTAAGTATATCAGTGCTAAAGTTTGAACTATAGAGAACATCCCTCAACATACTATAGTATTAGAGCAGGATGACAACCAACTCGTGATTGGTAATCATGACCCTTTTCTTTACAAGTATGCAAAAAATGATGTTACGGTTTTTCATTGTGACGTTTTTGAAAAATATTGTTGGATAAGATAAGAGCCTTTTTTTGTTGTTGCTAGGAACGGCTCATATATTTCCCCGTATTTTAGTGCAAAAAGGTCATTATTATATTCCATCTTCTATCATTAAACTTTTGATATCTATTTTGTAGACAGACATGAGCATGTATTAATTTGATGTAATGATTGAGTTCTGTTATTTATGTTGGGTTGACACCAATAGACAAGACTAGTTTATGCGATTAAATCGAAGGTAAATTTTACGTACAATAAGGTCAAGTTTAACACACTGCAACTATGACCCCATCGTCGGTTACCCACGGGTACTTCTATTCGATTATCTCCATCATCAGGGAGCGTGAGTGGACTCAAAACCGTGGTTTGCGACGATGCTATGACCCCAGTTTTTTTTCTTTTTGATTTCATAAATTACCTTCCATGCCGAAATTAAAAATGTACTTAAAAATTGACAATGCTAGAAAACTCAGGTGGGAGTCTCTTGAATAAATTCGAGCCGCTTAACAACCGACAGTAACCAGGGTGTGCAGAGGAAAACCGCGGCTCACTTTTCTGTGACAAACCAGCACAATCTGACTCACCATCTACACCTTGTACAAATATGACACGCAATACTAGAACTAGTCAATCCCTTTCGATACTTGCAAATGTAACGATATCCAACAGTCAACGTAAACAGAAAATCATAAAAGAGATTAGGAAGTCTGTAGCACAATATAAAGTACATGCTAAGTGGGCAGATAATAATTCACATTTCACTTAAATATTTGAAAATATGTGTTTTTGACGTATAAAGGAAACACTGACCGATCAAATGACATGTGACTGGTAGCATTTTCCCGCTGCGCGATTTCCACCCAGGTACTGTCAGCCTAACCCATGTCTAGGCAAGACGTCAGCATTTCGTAATAGTATATATGGAATTCTCCAGCCGATGAGAAGTCTCGGGTAAGGAAATATTTTGTATAAACAATGAATATGAAATGCCTATGGCTGTTCTGTCAGTATTTGTTGTCTGTGTCTGTTTTATATTTGGTTATTCATATATCTGTAATTAATAAATAAATGACATCAAGCTGGAACCCGACTTACTTGATGTTCACCCTGGCTACATCATGAATCCTTTAACGAATACAAAATATAGAATAGGGCAAACAATGACCTCTGGAAACACCCACGGAGGTGGAATCGGGTGCTTAGGAAGAATAAGCACCCCCTGTTGACTGGCCACACCTGTTGTGAGCCCTCTGCCTTCATTAAGTAAACGGAGTAATCCGTTGTCAAAATTACTATGAAAGGAATAATTGGTATGAAATTCATAAGATAAGATTCGACCCAACAGGCTTTATTTGCAAGAAAGATATTCATAACGACCATAGAATTTCCGAAGTGCTGATTTTAAACGAGACTGTTGATTAAATTACCTATTAATAGCCTGCCTCGGTTTAGAAATTGATCACACGTCGAACGTATTCTCGCGTATCGAATCAGTAAGGATATAAGCCGTATGGTTGTGATAAGGGAATTGGTGGTATATAAGTATGGGACATTGAAGAAGCTGAAATAATCCCGCTTGAGTAGTTACAGATCTTAGCCCAGTAACACTTTAGCCCCACCTCCCATCCCGCCCGGATTTTTCTACACTATGAATTTTGAAAGTGTGTCAAAAGTATAAAGTTAAAAAGGGAGTTGTTTGACAAATTTATGTAGGGGCGTCTTCAAGTTATGGCCATTTGAATTTATCAAACTTTTCAAATTCAAAATGGCCGTTACCGTATTCCATACCGCATTACAGACCACGCATTTTCAACACAAACAATGGGCTAGGGACTTTCCAGAGAGGGAATCAGTGAGAAATGTGTATAAAAATAGAAGACAGGGTAATATGGTTTTTAAAATGACTGCACAATACATGTTTCATAGATGCAATTCTGTAAGACAATGCATTCATGTCTTACGGAATTACATTTCCAAAATAAGACGTAGCAGTACCTATCAGCATGTTCAACATCAAATGAAACGTGTGATAAAAGGTACATTTTTAAATATTGTTGGAATTCCCATGAGCACGAATTGTACTCCTTTATTAGCTGACCTGTTTTTATATTCTTATGTGGCAAAATTCATTCAAAAGCTTCTACACGAGAAGAACAAATCTCTTGATGTGGCCTTCAACTCGTTATTTTGATATATCAGTGACATTTTATCTATTAACTACATATATATAACTGTATAACTATTTAAAAGATTTCTTTTTCCCGCTGACCATTTACTTTCTTCTTGACAACACGCCTGTGGTACCCTTGCGATATTAACATCGCTGTGCAGTTCGTCGTGCTTCTTGTGTAGAACTGTGTTGATTAAATATGTTGGTTTTAAATCACTGAGAGGAGTTTTACAGTTAGTCCGAATCACTTCATCTCTGGGATCCAAAATTCGTGGTTGCCCGCTTCCGGATTCGTTTTCTGTGCTTCCCCTTTTCTTAAGGTAGCTCAATACACTAAAGTTTTATTTAATGATTCGTTAAAACGCCTCTTATGAAGTATGATTTCACTTCCGAGAGAGTGATACAAGCTCTCAAGTATTTTATATGATTTTTTTGTGATTTATTTCGGAATAATGAAAAAGGTGCCTTGTTTGCAAATAAGACACTCTGGGGTCCAAAATTCGCTGTGATGTGATGCATAATATGAATATCTAAGAAAACATGCCCGAACGACTCAGACAGACTTTTTAAATAAAAAATTATTTATGAAAATTGAAAATGGTATTTGCTAATATTTTTTAAATCTTTAAAAAACATGTCAATTAGAAAAAAGATATATATCAGAGAAATATATTTTATACAGATATTGAAATGAAATGGTCATCAAAATTCAGAACTATTACGATTTTTCAAATTTGAACCAAGCCCGATTGGAATTATAAAAAAAAGTAGTCATAGAGAACATTGTAATTGCGAATATTTGTCAGTTGTTTCGCCTATTTCAAACATAGGTGGTGCAAGACTCGTTTACGTCCTTGTTGACTTCCGGTGTACATAAGATTTATAAGGTTTTTGTTGTGCAAACAGGGAGCGGGGGTAGAATTCCCGAGATATGAAGCTTTTAAAAAAATCAACTGTTTCATTGTCATCAAATGTGACAGCGACAACGATCGTTTTAAGTTGCACTCAGCGTCGTGCGCTATAAACTTCAGTCTTCAGTTCAGTCCGACTTCACAGATATCAGATGACGACTTTGTTGCAGATAGTATTTACGGGGGATTAAACATTTGCTCTGTAGATCGTAATATTCTGCATGAATGTTTTATGCTGAAATTTTATTTATCCTTAGTGATACATTCATCAATGATCTTATAATTCTATGACCCCCCCCCCCCCCTTTCTAGACTAGATCTATAATCGAACAGGGGAAATTTGAGCTTAATAATAGAATTTCAGATATACACTGTATATGGATATATTTATAATTGATATTCTTAATCCTCGATCGAGAGAGAGAGAGAGAGGGGGGGGGGGTGCATCTTATTGTTTAAAACATGCAATTCAACAACTTATAAAGAATTATGATGTATTGTATATTATATATTCAACCTAAACTACTGTTTAAGTATGTAAACTTCACCACGAAGTAGTTTATAATGAAAAACGTTCAATGTGTATTGAATGTCTTTATTTAATCGATGTGACAGAGAAAATTCGGTTACAGCTGAAACTCTCAACGTGCTTTCCTTTCCGCCCAGAGAGTCTTGCAATGCGTTTTCTAAGTTCGTCTCTAACCGCAGTGAGGTCCTACGAACCGTAATCCGCCATCGTTACTAAATATTCAACAACTTTCTAATCTAAACATGTCCTTCCGACGCTCTCTTAAACTTGAGGTTAGAAACGCCTTGGACGTTAACGGATCGTGCGCCACCTGTAATCAAGGGCGAGTAATTTGAAGTTTTATTTGCCATTGGAAAACTACATTACTTTGATGTAAATTGGTTTACAAATTAAATGAATTATTTTTTGATGAACAGTGCATACAATTAACAACAATATGATTATTTTAGCAATTTCTATCAATTTTGATCGGGATCGGTACTTTTTCCTCTCATTTGAATATTGTAGCAGCCAATTTCGACATTTAAATTTTTGCGCCAATTTGTACACGTTATCCGCGCGCTACGTCATAGTTTTTAGGGCACATATATTTTTTGTGTATGCACGAGCTCGCTGCGAAGAATGTGGGTATTATGTTCCTGTTTCACTGGACATTGTACTGAACTGCTGTTTTCTAGAGAAACTACTTATTTGGTAAGACAATGATGAACATAAGCACATTCCATAGATTTATTTGAAAACGTGTATTATTTGAATTGATAGTGCATAAAGCATGTTCTCTGAGTAAACACATGTGTACGTAGTTCATGTCCTGAATATTTATGCAAACTATGTTTACAGAATTACAGTATTGTGCAATATAATTCAATGATAGTATTAAGACATGTGTAGATTAATTTTGCTCATAAGGTGAAAACTAGTTGCACTCAAACTTTTTGTAACTTCAGGGGCAATAACTCTGTTTTGTTGTGCAATACAGATGCTCTTTATATTTATTGTAATTTATATCAGAGTACTATTCGTTTGGTGCAGTCTGTGTTATAAACAGTAATTTTCTGTATTGAACTCAGTTTTTGGATAGTTTGAATTATTATTATACATGAACATATGTGTTGTCAGTATCAATTCACTGTTTACAATTATTGTTTTGTTTTATTACAGTATATTGTATGAAGTTGAGGAAGTCACATGATGCCAATCATTGACTTAAGAATAAATTTTCTAGGCATACGCATAGACGATTTGTTTCTATTTATTATGGACGGTGGCCAGTACATCATATACGAATAAGTATACAGGAACAATCATGAGTGATGGTGAAGAACACCCAGTTATAGAACGACAACGAAAGAGAGTTATGACAGAAAAAGGATTGGCATATCATCTCGAACATCGATGCAAGTTCAGGCAGAGAGCTGATCAGGAGCTTTCCAACTTAATTAAGAATATACTATTAGATCAGTTGCTGTTACACAATCCTGAAAAAAATGTTGTGAGAAGTGAATATACAAAGTGGTTGCAAGTTTATGAAGAACTTCTACTTTCACATGAGGAATATCAGAAACTTTTGTCCCCATCAACTGAAAAAAAATCAGTGACAATGAAGAATTTCAACAAAAGAATAAAAAAAACACATCGCAGTGAAGGAATCTGTGGAAGAGTGGATTTTAAAGCACACAACACCTGTTGACAAGAGATCCATACGTTCAAAAACAACTTCAAGGACCTCCTCAAGTCATGTCTCCAGAGAAAAGCTAAAGGAGCATCAACGCAAAGCTGAACTGGTAGCCAGAGCAGCAGCATTATCTCAACAACAAAAAAAGGAAATTGAACAAGCAAAACTCCATTTGAATCTAAAGGAGGAAGAACTTGAAATTAAAACAGAAATTGAGATAAGTGACGCTAAAGCTAAAATTTTAGAAGAACTGGAACAAAGTGAAATAAATGACCAAGAATTAGATGAATTTCTCCTAAACAAGGATGAACTTTTTCACAGTGAGATATCTGAAAGAAAGGAAATTGTGACACTTAACCCGTACGCTCCTTAGTGGGAAGACCAAAGGAACTATTTTCAGTCATGTGCAACATCCAATGTTGACACTCGTCAAATGCCACAAAGTACACCATATGTACCCCAACTTACCAGTGCTTTTCATAGAAGATCTCAGGATCAGTCATACAGAACAAGGAATATGGCAGGAGATCATTATAGTGCATATATTCCTACTCCACCTCGCATGGATGAAAATACTATATACAGCATTTCTCCAAATCAGCAACCGTGTTCCACACTTCCACTACCAGTTCCAAACTATGGTAATCATGAGATTCTTACAGTAGCACGTGAACTGAACATACCAAAGGCAGAAATACAAAAATTTGATGGAAATCCTATGGAATATCACGGGTTTCTACGACAATTCAACACAAGAATTTGTGCAAATACTGATTCTTATGAGGAGCGACTGAACTTTTTGTTACAATTCACCATAGGCGAAGCACACAAAATCGCGTTAGGATTTTCTCACATGAGGGCAGATATGGAGACCCTGATATTATAGCCCAAGCGTATGTGAAAAGGCATTGGATTGGCTTATTATAAAACCAGACGGTGCAAAGGCATTAGACTCGTACGGAATTTTCCTCAAAGAGTGTCAGTTCGCAATCCAAAATGTGGAAGCTGTCAGAATATTAGAATATTCAGAAAACTTGAAACAGTTAGTGAAAAAGTTGCCTTATTACTTACATGAAAAATGGAGAAATATAGTGTACGAACTGAAGCAAAGAAAAGAAATCGTAAAGTTCCATCATCTTGTCAACTTCGTTCACAAAGAAGCAAAGAAAGCCACAGACCCAATTTACGGAAGAGAAGTCATGAGCACTTCAAAGGCAGTCGTTAAAAATTCACAGGATAACCAAACTGGGAAAATAACAAAGTTTTCTACTACACACAAAAACTTTGCAATTATAGCAAAGGAACCATCTAAGGATTCAGAAGTATGCGATAACGAAAACACTACACAAAACAAGTCAAGGACAGGAATCGCATTTACAAAGCCGTGTGCATTTTGTCAAGAAACTCATACCATGGATATGTGTAAAAAAAAAATACATAACCTTGTCCCTGAAGGACAGATATACATTCTTGAAGTCAAAAGGACTGTGTTTCGGTTGCTTGAGATCTGGTCACTTAAAGAGTAATTGTCAAAGGAAGTTGTCTTGTGTACATTGTAAGAAACTTCACCCTAGCGTTCTTCATGTTGACCCTCAGAAGAAAAATGAAGGTTACGGAATACCAAGTCATTCGAACAGTGGCAATGGAGCAACAGCATTGTCAGTGGCTGCTCATATGGGGGCTGGAGACTCCGTAAGGCAAGCACTCCCCATTGTACCTGTTAGACTAAAATCTAAATGTAGTGATAAATATCTGACAACTTACGCTTTCCTAGATTCTGGTAGCAATGCTACATTTTGTTTAGAGTCACTTACCGACTTGTTGAACGTGGAAGGAAAGAGAACCAAATTGAATTTAGTTACTATGGGACAGGAAAAGGTTCACGACAGTTACGTTATTTGTGGTCTGGAAGTGATCGACCTAAATGGTGACAATACCATTGAGCTACCACCTGTTTTTACACAATCTACTTTACCAGTGTCCAAGAAGGATGTGATTTTCCTGGAAGATGTGAAAAGGTGGTCACACTTACATGGTGTTGAATTGAATGTGATCGATTGTGACATTGGACTTCTGATCGGAGTAAATGTGCCAAAAGCATTGGAGCCTTGGGAAATTATTCCCAGTGCTAGTAATGGACCCTTTGCAGTGAAAACATTACTAGGTTGGGTTATCAACGGACCACTTGAAGTGATTATGAATAATGACAACTACAGTACATCGGTGTCTGTCAATCGCATTGATGTAAGGAAACTGGAAGAACAGATTTGTGACCAATTCAACTATGATTTCAGTGAGAGAATAATTGATGATGTTCATGAACCGTCCAAAAATGACAGGAAATTCTTAGAACGTGTATCTAATTCAATTCGTTATGAGAATGGTCACCATACGATTGGACTTTCTTTTAAGTATCACAATGTGAGCTTACCAAACAACAGAAAGCAAGCCGTCCAAAGATTGTCGTTTATTGCCAAACGATTCAACCGTGACAAAAACTTTCACAAAGAGTATTGTGATTTCATGAACAAGATCATAAGTGAAGGATACGCCGTCAAGGTACCAGCTGAAGAACTCGGTCTAGATGACGGAAGAGTGTGGTATTTGCCACACCATGGAGTTTATCACCCAAAGAAAAGGAAGTTGAGAGTGGTGTTCGATTGTGCAGCTAGATATCAAGGCACTTCATTAAATGACCAACTTCTACCAGGACCAAATCTGACTAATACACTTGTTGGTACACTATTGAGATTCAGGCAAGAAGAGATCGCAGTGATGGGAGATATTGACAGTATGTTCCATCATTCAAGTACATTTACCTCGTCAAGATGCCAGTTTTCACAGATTTTTCTGGTGGATGGATGGAGATACCAGTAAGCAAACCAATGAGTATCAGATGGTCGTGCATTTGTTTGGTGCATCTTCATCACCCAGTTGTGCCAACTATGCTCTAAGGAAAACTGCCAAAGATTCTGAAGGACTTTTCGATACCGAGGTTATCAATACCGTGATAAGGAACTTTTATGTAGACGACTGTCTCAAGTCAGTTAAAACTGTTGACGATGCTGTCAGTTTAGTTAACGATTTGCAAAAATTGCTAATGAAAGGAGGATTTCGCATAGCGAAGTGGATTAGCAACAATAGAGACGTCATGATGTCCATTCCAGTTTCAGAAAGAGCAAAAGAAGTGATGGATTTAGACTTAGATCATGATACCCTTCCAATGGAGAGAGCTCTAGGAGTACAGTGGTGCGTGGAATCGGATGCATTTTGCTTCAAAATTGAAGTAAAGGAACAACCGCTTACTAGGAGAGGAATATTATCGATAATAAGCAGTGTATTTGATCCTTTGGGATTCTTGGCACCATTCGTATCGAGGGCAAAGAAAATACTCCAAAATTTCTCCAAACTTCAACTTGGATGGGATGATGAAATTCCTGAGAATCTTGCAATACAGTGGAACAATTGGTTCAGTGATTTGCAAAAATTATCTAATTTCACGATAGAAAGGTGTATAAAACCCGTTGGATTCGGAATGTTGTGTTCTGTTCAGTTACATCATTTCGCGGATGCAAGTGAAATTGGATATGGGACTGTTTCATACCTGCGTTTAGAAAACACAATCAAAGAAACCCATTGCTCTTTTATTATGGGCAAGTCTCGTGTGACTCCATTAAAGCAAACTACCATTCCAAGGCTAGAACTGACAGCAGCAACAGTTGCTGTGCGCACAGACAAAATGTTGAAAGCAGAATTAGACATTCCTATAGACGAAAGTATGTTCTGGACAGATAGCACGACCGTGTTGCGTTATATAGGAAATGAGACGTCTAGATTTCAAACATTCGTATCAAATAGACTCGCTGTGATTCATGAGGGATCAAGACCATGTGAATGGCACTACATTAATACCAAACTCAACCCAGCAGATTATGCATCAATAGGACTCTCTGCAGATGAGATCATACAGCATGACTACTGGATCCAGGCTCCTGACTTTTTATGGGCTCCAGCTGAACAATGGCCAACAACACCACCAGGAATACTAGAAGGAACGACGGATGTTGATCCAGAAGTTAAGGCATGTGTCAGAGCTGCAGTAGCCAATATACAAAAACCAAGTGATGTCATGGAGAGTGTTAACAATCTCCTCAATTATCATTCGTCTTGGTACACCCTAAGGAAGAGTGTCGCATGGATTCTGAAGATACGCAAAAAACTGTTACGTCGTATCCAACAAAGGAGTTACAAGAGTGGTGGTGATGAATCATCTAACGTCAAAGTCCCTTCTACACATTACAACATGGGACATATTTCATTTCAAGATTTGACAGAAGCGGAAACTGCTATTTTGTCTTATGTTCAACATCAAACATTTGCTGATGAACTACATACACTTGCTGATAAACATTCATATGTGACACGAAGCAGTTGTATACGAAAACTTGACCCGGTTTTGGATAAAAACGATGGACTTTTGCATGTCGGTGGACGACTTCACAGAGCCAGTATGCCAGCAGAAAGTAAACATCCGATAATACTGCCAAGTAATCATCATGTTTCATCTTTGATTCTTAGACAGATTCATCACGACCTGAAACACAGTGACAGAAATCATACGCTAGCAGCTCTAAGAGAGAGGTATTGGCTTATTCATGCACCTTCAGCCATTCGGAAGCTTATATCTAAGTGCACTGTATGTCGTCGTCTAGGCTCAAAGGTAGGAGAACAGAAGATGGCTAGTTTACCAGAAGATCGTTTGATTCCCAACGAACCTCCATTTACAAGAGTTGGTGTAGATTACTTTGGACCATTCGAAGTAAAGCAAAAGCGAAGTCATGTCAAGCGCTATGGAGTTACATTTACATGTTTAGCTTGCCGTGCTGTGCACATTGAAGTTGCAGCATCCGTACATTAATGCAATGCGTCGTTTTATTGCACGCCGAGGTCAAGTCATCAAAATACGATCAGATAATGGGACCAACTTTGTGGGAGCTGAGCGTGAGCTTGCAAGAGCTATCAATGACTGGAACCTATCTCAGATACAGGATTCTATGCTTCAAAGAAATATTGACTGGCAGTTTAATCCACCCTCTGGATCTCATCATGGTGGTGTGTGGGAACGAGTCATCAGATCTATTAGAAAAGTGATGAATAGTGTCCTGAGAGAGCAAGTTTTGGATGACGAAGGGCTTCGTACTCTCATGTGTGAGATTGAATCAATTCTAAATGGACGCCCCATCACGAAATGTTCAGATCAGCCAGGAGACTTGGAAGCTTTGACGCCAAACCACCTACTTCTGATGAAAACTAAACCAATCTTACCACAAGACATCTTTGTGAAGACTGATGACTACTGTAGAAGGCGCTGGAAACAAATTCAGTATATGGCAAACCTCTTCTGGAATCGTTGGATGAGGGAATATCTACCTTTACTTCAAGAGCGACAGAAATGGTGTAATGTGAAGAGAAACATGAAAATTGGTGACATTGTTCTGATAGTGGATTCTAGTGCTCCTAGAAATTCCTGGTCTATGGGAGTCGTTACAGAAACTATTCCGGATGGTGCAGGTTTTGTGCGTCAAGTGAAAGTTAAAACCCAAACAAACACTTTAATTCGTCCAATAGACAAATTGTGCCTCATTTTTGAAATGGATTAAAAACGAACATTATGGACAGAATTCGTTGCATATATGCATTTGCTTGGGTGTATGTTCAATATCCATGCATGTATCATGACTTAAGTACATTTTATTACTTATTCCGTTCGTTACGAAGTGACTGTATATATTTTTTCATTATTGTGCACTAGTTGTAATTCTGTCACATTGCCCTCCACAATTAGGGGGCTGGGTTGTAGCAGCCAATTTCGACATTTAAATTTTTGCGCCAATTTGTACACGTTATCCGCGCGCTACGTCATAGTTTTTAGGGCACATATATTTTTTGTGTATGCACGAGCTCGCTGCGAAGAATGTGGGTATTATGTTCCTGTTTCACTGGACATTGTACTGAACTGCTGTTTTCTAGAGAAACTACTTATTTGGTAAGACAATGATGAACATTAGCACATTCCATAGATTTATTTGAAAACGTGTATTATTTGAATTGATAGTGTATAAAGCATGTTCTCTGAGTAAACACATGTGTACGTAGTTCATGTTCTGAATATTTATGCAAACTATGTTTACAGAATTACAGTATTGTGCAATATAATTCAATGTTAGTATTAAGATATATATGACATATAGTAAGACCATGTGTAGATTAATTTTGCTCATAAGGTGAAAACTAGTTGCACTCAAACTTTTTGTAACTTCAGGGGCAATAACTCTGTTTTGTTGTGCAATACAGATGCTCTTTATATTTATTGTAATTTATATCAGAGTACTATTCGTTTGGTGCAGTCTGTGTTATAAACAGCAATTTTCTGTATTGAACTAGGTTTTTGGATAGTTTGAATTATTATTATACATGATCATATGTGTTGTCAGTATCAATTCACTGTTTACAATTATTGTTTTGTTTTATTACAGTATATCGTATGAAGTTGAGGAAGTCACATGATGCCAATCATTGACTTAAGAATAAATTTTCTAGGCATACGCATAGACGATTTGTTTCTATTTATTATGGACGGTGGCCAGTACAAATATAGTGATAATATCTGAATTTTGGTAATTTCGTTTCAATTTCTTTTTAAAATATATTTCTTCGATATATCTCTTTTCTAACTGACATGTTTTTTGAAGATTTTATCCGTAGATTTAAAATATATCAACAAATAACGTTTTCATATTTTTTTCTAAAAAAATAGAACATATATATTTGAATTTTTTATGTATGTTTTATTAGATATTCATATCATGCACCAAATCACACCGAAATTTGGACTCTAGAATCTCTTATTTGCAAACAAAACACCCTTTTTATCATTCCGGGAAAAATCACAAAAAATTCATATAAAATAATTGAGAGCTTGTATCACTTTTTCGATGGTGAAACCATACTTCACAAGATGTGTTTTAAAGAGCCATTAAATAAAATTTTGATGTAACGAGCTACCTTAGATCTTACAATCAAGTCAGAAACGAATCCACGACAATGTGATACAACGTATATCACTCGTTCCTCATCGATACAATATTAATATCGATTATTTTCTTAGCCATCTTCAACATCTATGAACTATCTACTAAATATTGCAGACGACAACCTAACTTACGGTATATACATAAATCGAAATGTTGGATATTCCATGATACTAGGAACATTTACCATATAAACGAGTCGAAAACAACGGGGGGAAATTTGTAAAAAGGAATCTAAACACAACGTTGAGCCGGCATAATAAAACATTTGTTAATTCTTTTGGGTTTGGAAATTGACAAGAAACCCCAGAGGCACAAAATATAGGCGATTTCATTGGTAAAACTCAGGAGGTTCGTCCACTTGCCCCCACTGTCATGGACCCACTGGGGGCCGCCTTACCCCTTGCCATACTATGCGTACACTTCATTTTCTTCCTGGCTACGCGCCTGTACCTAATATGTAAATAAACTTACACTATGTCTGACACAAGCTTCTACTCGGCATTTAGATATGTCAACGACGTTTTATCTATTAACTATAATCATTTTGATATATCGACGACGTTTTATCTATTAACTATAATCATTTTGATATATCGACGACGTTTTATCTATTAACTATAATCATTTTCATTCATATGTCGATTCGATATATCCCAGTGAACTCGAAATAAAAGACAACAAAGAGACTTCGACATCTGCTTAGTACTTAGATATTTATTTAGCATAGATGTTAACGGCAAACTAACAACTCAACTTTATGACAAACAAGATGATTTCAGCTTCTCCATCATTAACTTCCCATATTTTTGAAGCAATATTCCATTATCATCTGGATATATATGGTGTTGATTCGATACACTATAGCTTGTTCTGTGTTTGATCATTTCTTAAATCGAGACAGACTACTGACAAACAAGTTGATGTTACAGGGTTTCAACAGTGTCGTTTAAAGTAAGTATTTCGCAAATTCTATGGTCGTTATAATGATCTAGTTTGCCAATACAACCTATCATTAGGTCAAGTGCTGTCTGACGTGTTTTGCAAATGTTCATATTGCGCACTGGTACCAATCGAACTACTGCACAACCGAAAGGACATCCGCTTGTGCAGTAGACCCCCCCCCTGCCTAGATTCAGGTGCATCGGGGGCAAGTTGACCCGTGCAAATTGAATTGGATCTTAACTCGAAAAAAAATAAGACGTAACAAGCATTCTATAAGTATTGTAAAGTAATACATGTCCCCTACCCGCGCTACGTCAAGTCGTCTGCGTCTTCGTGAATAACCATTCGTCCAGTTTATGCACAAAAATAGCCAGGTCATATAAAATAAAACCAGACATGACAGATTCCATTATGTCACTTTTAGTAACAAGAGACCCACAGGCCTTATCGGTCACCTGAGTATTAGTTAAAAGTATCACTAGTCCCTTTTAGAAGATATTATTTGAATGTTTTACACATGTATACTACAGTGTATATAATACTAAATTTTGGACCCACCCTTGGATCAGAACCTCTACCCCATGGATCATAACATTTACATTTTTCGTAGAGGCCTTCTTACTCTACATTTAGTTTTTCGAGGAGCATACAAAGTGCTCAAAACTGATTTGGCGGACTGACAGACTCGGTAGGGGACTAGAAATCCCAAGTCGAGTGGAACTCCACTAAAATGCAATCTGCAACGAAGCAGTCTTTACATATTTCAAGATGGAGTGCTAAAAAAAATATTAACTGGTTTTAGGCTAGATTACAGAGGTGGTGTCTGACATAAAACCAAAACGCAATCCACTACAAGTGTGACCGCCTTGCAGATACCAGTTGCGGTAGTCTGGTGGTGGGCGCTCACTTAGCATCCTGGAGGTCCTGATTTCGAATCCCAGAGCCGCGTCAAACCTAAGGCGTTTAACATAGGTAGTGCGTCTGTTGACTGCTCCGTCTTGTATTAGAACACAGGTAGTGCGTCTATTGACTGCTCCGCCTTGTATTAGAACACAGGTAGTGCGTCTATTGACTGCTCCGCCTTGTATTAGAACACAGGTAGTGCGTCTATTGACTGCTCCGCCTTGTATTAGAAGTGAAAATCATCGTTCTTTCGGAACGGAGGTCCCGTGTCACGGCAGGCTTTGGCATGATTAAGAACCCGCACTCTTACGTTTCTGAGCGCTATGCTTAGGTCAATATTTGTGGCACTTCACCTACAGATGGTGAGGTCTCTATATGAGAGCAACATTATCGAATAGACATAATCCAAATAAACAAAGACACATAAATCGTGTATATGTAGATATTACTGTCAAACATTATGAAAGATCACTTGCACGGGTTTTATGCATATCGGGCAGATGGTCTACGAATGACAACAATACTGTATGTGACTGGAACTAATTCTAAACAGGGGGTAACCTATCTAGTATCCACTCCCGCAATATCGACAGTTCCTCTTTGTTAAATTCATGATCCAAATCAAAGTCGTGAAAATCGACCTTTACACCTAGGCCCTCTAATGTCTTATACGTTTCTCTGCCCCAGTCAAACAGGACTAGTTCATCTCTGGTCCCGTGGCATTGAAATAATGGAGGAGATGGCTGGCCTTGGATATTTTTAAGTTCCTGTAAATATAAAACATTACAAATGGATTCATCCATTACAGCACTTTCTATGCTGCTGGAAACTCGCACATGTTTAAAGTATTAAACATGTGACATAAGAAAGAAAAAAGTCACGTGTATGCGATTCTGCTTAAGATACTACTGCTGTGTTTTAAAACCCTTATGTTTAGCTGGAAGAACAAAATGGGGGCACAAAATGGTAATATATATCATTTCAATTATATATTATACATATCATATTAAATATATACATGTAGTATATTCAAAAATTATAACTCAATTGCAACATCAGAAACCTTATTGCGGACAATGCAGACTAAACACAATTTATCAAAACGCTAGAATCCTACATGCTGAACGGTAAAAGGAGTTCCAATGACTATAAACCTGTTTGTCATCCGGGTCCTCAGACCTAAATGGAAATTAATCATATCCACAAGGAATTGTTTAAGGGAAAAAAAACCATACCTGTAATTTTAAAACATATTATGAACTCATTGGACATAAGGAATTACGTTTATAAGGAATCAAATTTGTTCGCCCTCAGCACTTCGCTATAAGCATGTTTTACTGTCTAACTGTCCGTGCATATTCATAGATGTAAATGTGCAGTCTTCAGTAATCCAGACGTAATATTTACTTTGTATACTTTGGAGTCATTATTCAGGAAGCTGGACAGCGCAAAACAACCCGCCACCTGTCTCTGATACCTGTACACCAAGTGTAGTGCCATCCCTCCACCCATGGAAAACCCACCTGTAAAAGAAAATCTATAACAATTAAAACTACGTTTGTGCTAAATGATAATGAATAGAAAAAACATGACAAAAAATTGATAAAACGCGTTCAGACACTATAAACTTCGACTTTTCCATCATCCTCAATACGGAATATTGGAACCATTATTTCGTCTCTGGTTCCGTCGCGATTTTAATATTTAGTAGGCCCAACGAGATCACGTTTTCTGCGTTAACTTGGGCAACTTTCAGTAGACGAGATCTTAGTTATTTATATATAGTATAAGATATAGTCAGACTAAGTGAGTTCAGGCACCGTTTACATTTTATCGAAATTAGGTTGTTCATTACCTGACAATGTCCAAGAAATCAGGTCATTGTTTACAAAATAGCAGTTTTTTCTGTTTGTCATTTCAGTGGCGGATCCAGAGGGGGCTCCCCACTTTCGTCAGAAAAGTTTGCTTGAAAAGGGTAAAAATAACGCGTTTTGAGGGTGGACCACCTCCCCTTTTTGAAAACCAAAATTAAAGGTAGAACCCCCCTTTCAAAAATTCCTGGATCCATCCCTGCATTCATATTGTGCATCATGTTTTCTATTATTGCGTTTGACGAGAAGAAACGATGTGCATTCATAATTTTGCCCTTAAATTGTCGCACTGGACAAAAACCATAGTTATAAAATTTTGGAATGATGAACGACCCTTCATTTTGTCTTTGCTCAACTATCGACATGACGGATTACAATTGCATTCGTAACATCATTATCTTATCTTATTTGCAATACAGAAAGAGATCGTTAATGTGACATAAGGAACATTTAATTTGGAGCTGCAAGTGATTTCCTAATAATCAAGTTTTATTTACTGTTACAGTATATGATATCATTAAAAATAACATCTAATGCACGTAATTATTCAAAAATTTATCTTAAATTCATTTGAATTAAAGATATCGTTCATTCAATTCACGTGCGCAACAATTCAAACACTCATTAAAGAAGTCCTTCCTATGTGCAATATTATTTAACGATCTCTCACCAGAGGGTGCGTTACGCAAGCTTCGATTCACCAGGCTCTTTTTCATTGCCCCTGGCACTTAGATAAGTACATATTTACCCAATCTAATTAAAATTAAATGTTGGATCCGCTCGCATACTCGCTACACAAACATCTAACAACATCCCGTAGAGGGTCACGTCAGAGGTCAAATTCGATTGACCAATGAAATCACCGCTGGCAAAATCATTGACTGTTTGTTGAAGCCGATAAGTCTAGAGTGATACCGAATTTGACCTCTGACGTGACCCTCTATGGGATGTTTTTAGATGTTTGTGTAGCGAGTATGCAAGCGGATCCAACATCTAATTTCAATTAGATTGATATTTACCATTTAGCTGTTTGTCTCTTATTCTACAGGTTTTATCGTATATTTTACACCTTTCTTACTTTTGATTACATGTTTACATTTAAATCTCCACCACGTGAGTGTCCTACATCCATACGCATATTACGAAGTACATGTAGTTCCAAATTTAGGATAAGAAAACTGCGATTTTAAACAATTTACAGTAAGCATCACTTTAATTGCACCAAAACCATTTCATGATAAGACTAAATATTTAGTCCAATACAAAAATGTTGGATATTAGAAACTTTTACAAGATTTCTGTAAAAAGCCCTTGACAGAGGTGTAATGCCAGTAGGGCACGGAACTCTGGGTAGAGAATGATTATTTAATTGTGATTTCCCGCGCAAGTTTTATATAGCGATTATGAAATCTAGGCTGTATTTTTTAAAGAAGTATTTCCCCCTAGGAGAATGTGAACATAACATTCCAGGCGGAAACAATGGACAATTACTAACCTATAACAATCCTGGAGAGTGGAATCCCGCTGTTGACCTCTGTTTGAACCAATTCGTTCAATTTTGTTGCCATGACATCTATAGAGGGCAAATTTTCTGGAATCTTGGGTGACAGTTGAAGTCTGTCATACCATACTGTTGACAAATTACCGCCATTGAGAGTGTAAGGCCTTAAAAAGTGGGAAAAAATGAATATGCAATAGTATATCACCATGTAACAGATTTAAATAAAACTGCCTGGTGAACTTACATGGGATCTGCCGAGGGAAATATCACTTTAATGTGCGAAAAATTGAAGTCTTCTTTCCACACCATTTTTATCCATTCCAACAAACCCGGGCCTGTATCACCTGTGAATTTAAATAATATAGGTTTAATACACATTTCCCCCAAAAACATTAACGCATGAAATCTTCTATCGGTTTATTTCTTTTACGTTCTATAGCGAATTTTTCACTCATATTGAGACGTCACCAGCTGTAGGTGAAGTACTACAAATTTAGACCTATGCTTAGCGTTTACGGTCGAAGCAGTGAGGGTTCTTTAACGTACCAACGCCTGCCGCGACCTCCGTTTTTTAGCTCACCTGAGCTGAAAACTCAAGTAAGCTTTTCTGATCGCCTGTTGTCCATCTGTGTAAACTTTTTAATTTTCGACTTCTTCTCCAGAACCACTGAACCAATTATAACCAAACTTGGCCAAAAGTATCCTTGGGTAAAGGGCTTTCAAGTTTGTTCAAATGAAGGGCCATGTCCATTTCAAAGGGGAGATAATCACAAAAATAGGGTGGGGTCATTTAAAAATCTTCTTAAGAACCATTGGGTCAGAACAGCTGAAATTTACATGAAAGCTTCCTCATATAGTGCAGATTTAAGTTTGGTAAAATCATGGCCCCTGGGGTAGAATGGGGCCACAATAGGGGATCAAAGTTTAAAATACAAATATATAGGGAAACCCTTTAAAAATCTTCTCAAGAACCACTAGGCCAGAAAAGCTGATATTTACATGAAAGCTTCCTGACATATTGCACATTCAAGTTTGTTAAAATCATGGCCCCGGGGGTAGAATGGGGCCACAATAGGGGATCAAAGTTTTACATACAAATATATACTAGGGAAAATCTTCTCAAAAACTACTAGGCCAGGAAAGTGGAAATTTACTTGAACGCTTCCTAACATAGTGCAGATTCAAGTTTGTTAAAATCATGGCCCCGGGGGGTAGGATGGGGCTACGATGCCACAATAGGGGATCCAAGTTTTACATATAAATGTATAGGGAAAATCTTTTAAAATCTTCTTCTCAAGAACCACTGAGCCAGAAAAGCTGAGACTTACATGAAAGTTTTCTGACATAGTGTAGATTCAAGTTCGTTAAACTCATTACCCTTGGGACTAGGATGGGGCCACAATAGGGGATCAAAGTTTTACATAACTAATAAATAGAAACAAATCTTAAAGAATTTTCTCCTTAAGAACCATTGGGCCAAAGAAGTTTACATTTGCACGAAAGCTTCCTGACATAGTGCATATTCCAGTTTGTAAAAATCATGGTCCCCGGGGGTCAAAATTTTGACATACTAATGTATAGGGAAAATCATTGATTTTTTTTCTGAAAAATCACTAGGCCAGAAACGTTTACATTTACATGAAAGCTTCGGAAGTTCCTGACATAGTTCAAATTCAATTTTGAAAAAATCATGGCCCTGGTAGTAGGATCGGGCCACAATAGGGATCAAAGTTTTACAAGCGAATCTATAGGGAAAATCTTTAAATATGAGCCAATGTGACTCAGGTGAGCAGTGTGGCTCATGGGCCTCTTGTTTGTGTTTGTTTTGTAAATAATAGTAATAGACCCCTGCCATTAATCACATTTAAAATGAATTACATATCTGACTTCATCTACAGGTAACCACCGAGTCAGATTAAACAGTTAAATACATCGTTATTCTAATACAATCACCGTGATACGCTCAGTTCTTGAACCTCAAACATACATGTGCAAATTCTTTAAAATCATTGTGCAATACCTGAACCGTGTAGCCATATCACAGAGGCACTGTTTTTAGGTCCAGATGGAGAAACTATCCTTGGTAAAACTTTCCACTTGCTCGCCATCATAAGATACTCAGACAGTAAGGTAAAGAGGAAGTAATGTGACTTATGACTTTATTATTTATACTCGAAGAAGCACACTGTTTACATTTGACCGTATTCCGATCCCGATTTGATTTCCTGTCGCGTTCGCAAAGAATCAGCTGTGTGGTCCGATGTTTTGGCAAATTTTGTCCAATTGATAAAACATATTCAACTTGTTACAGGTATGTATTTCTAAGGATGTCCGACATGACTTTTATCATTACAAATAATAAAGAGGCATACTATAGTGTCATAATGACTGATTTCCTTCTTTAAGAAATGAAACTTATAATTAAAAGTTTCAGTTCTTATGACTTAATTATGTTTTATAAATAGAAAAACGAATAATTTCTCTCACCAAAAAGCTTTAATTAACGTTTTTGAAATGGCGCGTACGAATAACTGTGCGTAACAATGAAAACTACAACCTTGATGCCTTGCTCTAAATTTACAATTACATGTATAGTACAGATATTTTTACAAGTTATTCAATGTGGAATGGCGGGTATTGGTCAGTACAAATTATTAGATATTTTTCTTGTATACAGATACCAAAAGATGAGAGTGTAATCCTAAAGAAATTGTTAGAACCTGGTGATATTATAGATTATGTTGAGGGTCCGTTGTGATGATTTGTGTGATCCTGTTATTGATAAGCATTCTGTTGTAAAAACTATTGAAACGGACGGCCAAAAAATCTTTAAAATCTCCGTGAAAGCTTTGACCACAATGTCACAGGCATGTTTAGCTAAGTTAACAGTAGAAAATAATGGAATTATAAATTGGGAACAATATTTCAGGGACAAAGAAAATTGTTAATCTTTAACAGTTGTCAAAAGATAATTTAAATCGTAATGATAAAAAATTCAGGAAGGTAAAAACCGCGACCGATTGATTATGGCAAAGATGTCGTACCAGCTCCTGATTCTGCCGCTGCTTTGGAAAATGAGGTAAGTGAGGAACCAAATAAGGCTAAAAAAAAAATGGAAGAAAAGGAACTTTAAGAAGGTAATAATGATTCTGATTTTTAAAAAAACGGGTTTATTCTCTTAAATTATCTCATAACGAAAATATCCCCGGGGAAGGATTTGTTCTGATATCACGAACCAAACTCTACAGATTATCTTCAGTCAGTTTTATCATATGGTCTTCAAATGACAAATCTTGCTCCAATTTTCGACATTAAATCAAATTCATAGAAATGTTTTAAGCAATTTCAATCTACCTCGCCGTCATCAATACAATTACTTCACATGGGTAGAGATCATTGGGTTCTATCTTTAAAGACAACGAGGTTTGTATTTTGGTCTACAGCTACCTGAGAAAGATGTTTTGATAACAATCATGGCTAATGATGACCGGCAGTCTTCAGATCTCGAGGAAAGCCCCAGTATACCTGAGTTTTGATAGCATTGACTCGCACCTAGAATATTTTTATTTCTAACGTCCCCTATACAATGCAATTTATCATCGTATTTTCTCTCTTCATCTTTATACATGTATTATATATTAAACAATCAGAAATCAAACAATAATAATTAAAAAAAAACCAAACAAACATAAGTAATTGGAATATTTTCTATTAATGATTTATTGTGGCTTTACATTTATAAAAACATGAACAATTCTTTATTGGCGCAGCACATCAACATGTATAATGGTTATATTGCCCATGCGTAAAACTGTTACAGTAGTTTAAAAAATGCTGCTGTTTGAGATACCACATGGATTATAAATTACACAATCAGAAATCAAACAACAGTAAAAAAGTATAAATAAGTTATTGAGATATTTCTATTTATAATTTATCACGGCTTTATATTGAGAGAGAGAGAGAGAGAGAGAGAGAGAGAGAGAGAGAGAGAGAGAGAGAGTTATTGAGATATTTCTATTTATAATTTATCACGGTTTTATATTTATAAAGAGAGAGAGAGAGAGAGAGAGAGAGAGAGAGAGAGAGAGAGAGAGTTATTGAGCTATTTATAATTTATCACGGTTTTATGTTTATAAAGAAAGAGAGAGAGAGAGAGAGAGAGAGAGAGAGAGAGAGAGAGAAATGTGTAAAACTGTAGCAATAATATAGATGAAATAATATGGCATGGCAATAGTGTTGCATACATATGACAATAATTACTCATTTAGTCAATGATTGAGAGTAAGGGAGAGAGAGAAAGGGGGGGGGGATAGACTAGCTATGTGTCAGCTTCTGTTTGGGATACCATCGTTACACAAACACTACGTCCACAGAAACCCTAAAGAGAGAGAGAGAGGAGGGGGTGTAGACTTCGCGTCAGCTTCTGTTTGGGATGCCATCGTTACACAAACACTACGTCCACAGAAATCAGAGAGAGAGAGAGAGAGAGAGAGAGAGAGAGAGAGAGAGAGAGAGGAGGGGGGAGACTTCGTGTCAGCTTCTGTTTGGGATACCACCATTACGAAACACTACAGCTACAGAAACCCTACAGACGGCCCATATTGAGGGGTATCTTGACCATTCTTCATTTGGTTGTACATGTACACAGATCTACTTGGATTTATTCATTCCCTCGAAACATGGATATTTTACCTACTTCACCCACGACACCGCGAACTCCCAGGACACCAGGAAGTGCCTGGAAACGCCGGGTAATATTATATTTCGGAAATTATTTATATACGATATATAACAATTTAATTAGAAGTTTTAAAAAGCAAAGGTTTAGAAATGGGCTAAACCTGTCATTTGCAATACATAAATATGACCAAGTTTGAAGGTTTACGGGATATAGAAATGCGGTATGCATGTAGGTAGAAATTTTAATTATTTTTTTTTTTTTGCACAAATCAAGACACTAAGCATAATTTGTAATAACCTGATAAATTTCCTGTGTATATCATAAAAATATACACAACAACCGATCTCTTGGCCAGGTAAATTCCAGGTAAATAACATTGACCATGGATAAGCTCCGCCCATATTCAGTCATCTGTGGAGCAACCGTACGGTGTTTTTTTTTGGGTCTTTAAGTAATCTCAAATAAACACACACTGTTAATACACCAACACTCGAAATGCACTTGTTTACAGGAGTATGGCATGTCAAACTTTGCAATATTTGATCTTTTACATTTGTATTGTATAATTTTCCATTTGTATTCTATATTTTCCGTTTGCATTGTATAATTTTTCATTTGCATTGTATAATTTCCATTTGTATTGTATAATTTTCCATTTGTATTCTATATTTTCAATTTGCATTGTATAATTTTTCATTTGTATTGTATCCAGGGAATGTTTATTTTGATTTGTTACGAAGGATTTCATTAGTTAACGTCACTGATGTATCACATCTGTAGACGTGCTTAGCACACAGGGCCGTAGCAATGACGGTTCTTTATCGAGCCAACGCCTGTGCAGCGATACGGAATGTTTATGGTTATTACGGAAAGACCCGTGATTCTCACTTTTAAATGCCGAGTGTTTGGCAAAGGAGCAATCACTGTCTTTGTTTATGTCAAAGGTTTGATGCGGCAATGACAGTAACGGTTTTCGAACTCACGACCTCTCGCTCACAAACCAAGCGATGTATTACTGAGCTACCGCGACCAGGTCCATGCAGGACTAGTTATTTTTTAAAATACGTAGCTAGCTATAGTAATGGCACCCTCCTTGATCATTTAAAAAAAATAGAACTGTCCAGAAAAGCATGCACATTTTCATCTAGTCAGAGTTCAGTAGATTCGGGGGACTTAATTCGGCCCTTGGGTCCCCACCAATTGTTAACATCGAGTTTGGTTTGTTACAACTATTCAATGGATTAATCATCGAATTTGGTAATGCGCGAGATGTTGAAGAGGTAAAGTTCAGGAGCCACGTTTCGCAGGAATGTACCGTATTTGCTAAGTGTAATGGTGTAACCCCCCCCCCCCCCCCCCCCCCATTAATTGATCGCTTATATGCGTCTAATGTGATCAGCATATTCAAATGGCTGATCTAGATAATTCTGAACGAAAGGATGCAGTAAACTGCTGGATGTCTGGGGACTGTCTTAATATCCCTAGTGAGTCCAGTGCAAAGCCTTGGTGGAGGGGGGGGGGGAGTTCAGGGGGAGGGCGAAGACAGATAAGAATTTTTTAAGTTTTGGAAAAAAGAAAAAAGTCGCATGGGGCTGGATCTTGATAGTATAGTGGGTGTGGCAAGACGATAACCTTCTCCGACTTCAAAAATTGATTCACAAGCTCAGATGTATGTGATGGAGCATTATCATGAAGTAGACGAACATGCCTAAATCCTGACACGGCGTCGTTTATGATAATATTTCTTGAGCTTTTTTAGTATAACATCTCGGTAATATCGACCTGTAACACTTTTGCCCTTCGGCACCGGAATTTGTACGGCTATACCATCACATGAGAAGAATATACAATAAAGAACCTTCTTGTGCTTATGGTTCTTCCTTCTACCGTGTTTAATTAGCCATATTTTGTTTCCAATATTTCTTACTGCTTCGAAATAGTGAACTCATGCAGTCAAACCTGTATCAAGAGACCGTCCAACGGAGAATGGAAAAAAAGGTTACATATGACAGGTGGTCTCTTAATACAGGTTGCCTATTTTCCGCAGTTAATGGATAAAATTTCGCAAATAATTTGTACAATGGAGAAAATTACTACATGTATTTGGAATTTATTATTAAGAATATCAAGTATGGTTTTAATAGTTGTAAAATAAATTAAATACACTAGTTAAAAATCTAGAATACAATGTGTTGTATCATAATCAATTATTCATCAAAAATTACATTTAATCTATTTAAGAATGATAAACATGCATTTCATATTACACATTTACATGAGATTTAAATCTCATTTATGAACTGTTTGTAAATTTTCTAAAACTTATAAACACTTTGTTGTAAAGAGTATTCATGTATAGCCTACTTGTACAGTGTAACTAAAAAATGCAATGCTTGTGGTAAGAAAGCAAATGATGAAGTGTTGTGTCTCCTTTTGTACAATACATGCTGGAAATATGTTATTCAATTTAAGAAAAATTAAATAAATCACAATATCCATTGTACATGCACAGCAAATCTTTTAAGCTTTGAACTAATGCAGGCAACTTTCTTACACTCGGACGTGTCAAATACTCGGGACATGTCGAAGTGAGCCGCTAGTTCCGGTCATTATTCTGGAAACCTCGAGTATCTCATGCAGGAAAACTGCGAATACTTCGTTTAAAATTTCAGTCCTAAGCACAATATTTACCTGATTTATATCGCAATCGGGCAAATTTTGCACATAATGGTATAACAAGTGGTAGATTTTCATTTCCGATCTAGCGTACCCGGCACTTCTTAAAGTTTGTCGAAATTCACACCTTCAAATACACCGGCCTTGATTCCCTGATCCTTGATTTTGTTAAATAAACAACTTGGGTTTTATTAATTAACCACACACGACCCTGCATGTTGACAGATTGGGTATAATAATTAATTGAGAGGGCCTACTAAACAAGATCATCGCCAAACTATGCGTTATAAAACGAAAGTGTTAGGGTCGATAATTCCCATAATAGTCGTGCGTTTGAAAACGAAAGTGTATAGGGGCGATAATTCCCAGAATAGTCGACTCAACCAAAATCGAAAGTAGTAATCGCGTTGTAATCGAAAAATGTACAGTCGTTAAATAGAGGTAAAATTTCGTGAAATACACGAAAAGGTTGTAAAAATCATGGTCGTCGATCGCGTCAGACAGGTGGTCGTTTAATACAGGTACAATATATACAGTACCGTCTTGGTGGGAACTTTTTATGGTCACATACGACCAGTGAGTCGTTATGGCAGTTTTGACTGTATTTACTCACCAGTAACAATGTTTGCAACTTGTCTTTGATTGAATTTGGGAAACATTTTGAGCAATTGCTTAGCGGTATGTACTCGTATCCGTTTTCTTGGTCATCTGTCAATATAATTATGCGGTATCCACTTGGCAGAAATCTTTCGTACTTTCAAAGTACGCTTCAAAATGAAATGCACCCGCGATAGCGATATGCCAACAGCTTTGGCAATGTCACGAATCGTGTATCTGCCATCACTTTCAATTATTTCCTTGACGTTTGAGATATTAACCTTGCCTGTTAGTCACAGGTCGGCCAGATTTTGCTGCATCTATTCTTTGACGGACTCTGTGCCAATCAGAAATTTCTTTATCCACCTACGAACTGTCTCATAAGATACCTTATCAGACCCATACATTTTCCCCAATTCAGTAAAAATCTGCATTACCGAGTTTTGTGCGAACTTTTATATAAGCTTTAATTTCTTCAATATTCTCAACCCGTTTCCCAACCATTTTTACAACAGTGGTCAACGACTGGCTCTATTGAAATGACTATAAGTTTAAAACTAGGTGGAGCTGAAGGCTCGTGTTTATACCGTTGGAAAGGTATTGAATAGAGCTATTCAAGAGTATCATCATCCACGAAATCGTGCATAGCGTTATCGCGCTGTTGTACAATACACATTACATATTGAACGCGTCAACAGACAATTGGGTCCACATCATATTCGTACAAAACTTTACTCTATTCCATTGAGGGTTTTACATATGTTATTTGAAGAAGCTATGGCTAGTCTATACTTGGATTTTTCAACACCTGAATATAGACTGGACTCTATGATTATGGATGTTACCTACCACAGGCTCTATAAACCAGCACGGACCATGGATGATAGTCCTTCCAAATCATGCCGTCAGTTCCTTAAGCTCAAATTTACAAACAAAGGAATAGATGCCGTCAACATAAGCAACATTCTTCGTCATAAAAGGGTTCAGTCGTGTATTCCAACTTATTTCAAGTTCAAGTCTACACCCTGTATTTCCTACAGCTATACTTCTACTATTGCATCCAAACGTTTTAATTATAAACAAACTTTACAGTGCTTAGATATAGACCATCTTATACGTAATCCACCAACATGTTCTTGTTCTTCGTCTTCTTTCAACTACAGTCCAGCTGGACATGTCATTACTGGTGATGTTGATATAGTTGAAAATGAGGACCTCAAATCACTTATTCTTAAAGGTCCTAAATACAGAGAACCTCGGTCTTTTAATTGGCGACAGAACTTCATCTCTATTATGAGTTCTGTCGAAGACGATGGGCTAAATATGAAAAAGAAGAACTTGATACATTGTCAGAATGGGTTAAAAGCATAAGAGGGATATTAAAATCCCGAATTAGACACATGAAAACAAAAGTACGTACCATCTATCCTTCTGTGTTTAGTAAACCAGAAGTGATAAAAGAATTAGATAGGTTACATGAGGAATATGTTTTGGTTCCAGCTGACAAAGCTAGTAACAACATTGTCTTTGTTTGTAAGGCTCATTATTACAACTGTATTTTAAACGAACTTGGCATTAATTCCACATTTGGTAATCATACTTATACTCCAACTGCCCTTTCAAAAGACGAAATTCTTCAAAACCATGCTTCAGTTTTAGACACATTTAATATTCCAGTCAATGGGTCGAATGAATATGAGTTACCGTACCTATACTGGATTCCTAAACTACATAAAAACCCTTACAAACAAAGATACATTGCTGGATCTAGTAAGTGCTCTACCAAGCCCCTATCTTTGCTCCTCACGAAAATGTTAACAGCTGTGAAGGAGAAACTTCAAACTTACTGTGCGACTACATATGCCAGAAGTGATGTCAATCAAATGTGGATTCTAAAAAATTCTAAAGAACTTTTAGTAAACTTGAAATCGCAGAATTTTTCCCAAATCAATAGCATTAAAACCTATGACTTTTCAACACTATACACGACCATTCCTCGATAAATTAAAGACTAGACTTTTTGACATCATAGACAGTTGCTTCTTCAACAAAAACGGAAATATTCATATCTAGTGATCAGTCATTCAAAAACTTACTTTGTTAAACACCACTCTGATTCCACACACAAGTACTCTGAAGTTGAAATAAAAAATATGCTAGAGTTCCTCATTGACAATATCTTCGTGGTCTTTGGTGATCAGGTCTTCCAACAGTCTGTTGGAATTCCCATGGGCACGAATTGTGCTCCTTTGTTAGCTGACCTGTTTTTATATTCATATGAAGCAGAATTTATTCAAAAACTTCTACGTGAGAAGAAAAAATCTCTCGCTGTGACCTTCAATTCGACTTTTAGATATATCGATGACGTTTTGTCTATTAACAATGATAGCTTTCATTCATATGTCGATTTGATATATCCCTGTGAGCTCCAAATAAAGGACACCACAGAGTCGTCCACTTCTGCTTCATACTTAGATATTTTATTGAAAGTAGACATTAACGGCAAACTGACAACTCAACTGTATGACAAACGGGATGATTTCAGCTTCTCCATCGTCAACTTCCCACATTTATGTAGCAATATTCCATTATCACCTGCATATGGTGTTTATATATCTCAACTGATTCGATTTGCAAGAGCTTGTTCTGGGTATAGTCAGTTTTTAAATCGAGGTAAGCTACTGACAAACAAGTTGATGGTACAGGGATTTCAACAGTCTCGATTGAAGTCAACATTTCGCAAATTCTATGGTCGTTATAACGATCTAGTTCGTCAATACAACCTCGCATTGGGTCAAATGCTGTCTGACGTGTTTCATACCGATTGTTAAGCCGTTCTTGGCACACTGATTTGACTGCGGATAACTCCGTTTACCTGATCAGGATATGGGGCTCACGGCGGGTGTGACCGGTCAACAGGGGATGCTTACTCCTCCTGGGCACCTGATCCCACCTCTGGTGTGTCCAGGGGTCCGTGTTTGCCCAACTATCTATTTTGTGTTGCTTGTAGGAGTTATGAGATTGATCACTGTTCGTTATCTTCACCTTGCATAGTATATACAGGCTTTGATATATAACATTTTTCTTCTATAAATAATTCAATAGGCAAGATGTGAATTTATGTAGGTCTCTGATGCATCAGGTAAAATAACCCTTAAAGGGGACTATTTTTGCATATACACTGTAGGTCAAAATTACAGCTTGTCAGAGGCGTGGTGCATAATAGATGTAAAGCACCAAACTTTCAATCCACCTTATAGGTGTGTTTCATGTAAGATGCTAATGTTATTTACCATTTTAGAGAAACAGTAGCCTCACTTGGGAAACCTTTCATTGCTGGAGAATTGCCATGAGATTTTTCCAAGATAATTCCCAAGAGGAGAGGAACAAGAGTTGCTAATTCCCAGAACACTAATTAAACTTATCATGAATATGCTGTAGTGACCTGGAACGACACAGTTGAATATCTTCCAATATATTTCTCTAACAGAAAAAAACAACCAACAACGGAGGTTGCTAAGAATATTTTAAAAACAGAGTCATCAACTGTATCTGCCACAACAGGTGTAACAGCAACACCAACAATATCTGCAACAACAGAAATAGTTTCTGCAACGAAAGCAACATCAACTGTGTTTGCCACAACAGGTGTAACAGCAACACCAACAATATCTGCAACAACAGAAATAGTTTCTGCAACGAACGCAACATCAACTGTGTCTGCCAGAACAGGCGTAACAGCAACACCAACAATATCTGCAACAACAGAAATAGTTTCTGCAACGAAAGCAACATCAACTGTGTCTGCCACAACAGGCGTAACAGCAACACCAACAATATCTGCAACAACAAAAATAGTTTCTGCAACGAAAGCAACATCAACTGTGTCTGCCACAACAGGTGTAACAGCAACACCAACAATATCTGCAACAACAGAAATAGTTTCTGCAACGAAAGCAACATCAACTGTGTCTGCCACAACAGGCGTAACAGCAACACCAACAATATCTGCAACAACAGAAATAGTTTCTGCAACGAAAGCAACATCAACTGTGTCTGCAACAACAGCAACGGATGATTTTCCAGAGTACTTGTCCATAAGTGGAAACATTAATTGTATGGAACCACATCTAGCTCTGATTTTGATCTATGTAGATTTGCTTTCAGTCAAAATGATGGAATTGCATCTTTGGGTGATACATTTTCTGCATTTGCACTCGTGGACTGGGATGGAGAAACAAATACCTTAAATGTTACTTTAAGTTTTATATCCCTGGATACACCCCCCACCCTAAAAATGTATTCACTTGTATAATGAAAATTTTTGGTAAACATATTAGTATGTAATATAAATTGTAATTTATTTTTGTTTTTAACGGTTTATGGAAATGCATGTACAACATACATATATACTGTCTTTTTCTTATGAAAGTATGGTTCAGTACCTAAACTTCTAGGTTAAGAATCTATATATATTTGCTTCATTTTTAAACTTTAGTGATTTTATTTCAGGAAACAGATCTTGTTATTGTACAGAATGTCCCAGATGTTGGTTATGTTTGAACCTGTGATAATGAGCATTTAGAGTTTGCAAACAGTGTCTTCTTGTACACCTGAAGGTAAAACCTTGTGTCCTTTGCTATAGTAATAATGTTATAAAAATTATCGTTTCATCAAATAATTTTGAAATTAAAAACTTGTTTAATTGATATTTTCTATTGCAGATAACAGTTGTGTTTTGTTTTTAAAATATGTAGGTTAAAGGGTAAGACAGGATGACTCCAACCGACTTATATTTCACTTACATATACATGAATTTAAATGAATTACATATACATGACAATTTAAAATGCCAACTATCAAAATTAGAATTATATTCCAAGTTAGTTCCACATATCAGATATTAGAAACAGAGTCATCAACTGTGTCTGCCACAACAGGCGTAACAGCAACACCAACAATATCTGCAACAACAGAAATAGTTTCTGCACCATCAACTGTGTCTGCCACAACAGGCGTAACAGCAACACCAACAATATCTGCAAGAGAAATACTAGTAGTTTCTGCAACGAAAGCAACATCAACTGTATCTGCCACAATAGGTGTAACAGCAACACCAACAATATCTGCCACAACAGAAATAGTTTCTGCACCATCAACTGTGTCTGCCAGAACAGGCGTAACAGCAACACCAACAATATCTGCAACAGAAATAGTTTCTGCAACGAAAGCAACATCAACTGTGTCTGCAAGAACAGCAACGGATGATTTTCCAGAGTAATGTGCTTCGCACATTTATTCAGTTTGTGAGTAAAATGTTCGGAGTTTACACATAATTTTTCAAAAAGAATGTTTAATCCTATAATATATTCGAAACAGGTTCAGGCCAGCTATTGTTTTCTCTAGTACTACATGTTTCAATTAACTTGAAAGACATGCCCCAAACATTTTAAGTGAATTTTACATCATCTTAGCTGGTACTAGAATTCTTATTTGGTTATACCGTCTTAAACCCATGGGTAGTTAATTACCTCTCTCCCATGAAAGGTGAAGATAACGAACAGTGATAAATCTCATAACTCCTATAAGCAATACAAAATAAATACGTGGGCAAACACGCACCCCTGGACACACCAGAGGTGGGATCAGGTGCCTAGGAGAAGTAGACATCCCCTGCAACGGCCTGTAGATTTCCAACATTGATTTTATTAGGTTAAAGATCGAGGGGTTTAATATTTTGTGTTTATTTTCTTAGTAGTACATGTATATCATTTTTTATCATTGATATTGCAATTATGTCAGAATCATATTTGGTGTTGAAAAACTATTTTCCTGTATTAACATTAATTTTTATTCAAACTGAATATACGCATTTCAGATTAACATAGTTATGCCCAGTTGCCAGAAGAAACAGCAGTTACGGTACCTGAGGTGATTATTTTTAAAGCGCGTAGCTGCGTTTTATTGCCACTAGTTGGAGTTTGCTTTCGTCATCGTGTTTCCGGTTTATCGCCATCTATATACAAATTTATGCATCTTTGTAGTAAAGAGGTCGTATTTAAAGTAGTCGTAATTTTGTAACCGATCTAGTATGGGGTTTACATTCATATCCGCAGGGGCAAATTTTTCGGAAATACAGTTCGTTGGACAGTGTATAAAATATGTATAAAAAGATGACAGTTTGCCTTCATTCTTGGAGAAAGTGGGACACAGAAGCAGGTCATCCTTCAGTTAAAATTTCCGTTTGAACCTGCCTCTGTAATAATTAAGGAATTCAAAATTCAATAAGAATCTGTACATGAAACCGTTTTGGCTAGGGTGCCTTTGCACGGTGCAATCTATATTTAGAAGCCACGTCATTAAGCTATACACGAGTCATCAGGGTTTTCCATTTGTGTTTTGACTGCTGTTCCGACTCAGTAAAAATTTGCCCGACAAAGCAAACATGTGTGCAACACAGTAAAAAAATTTACTACACAGCAAGATCCGTGTCGATCGTGAACGAGAAAGAACTTGTGTACGATTATGTTTTGACAGCGAAGGACAGAGATCGGTGTCTCAGAGGGGCGATATTGTGTAACCGATTACTCCTCCCTCGATAATATATGGAAGTATGTCATGCAGGACTTTAGAACATGCAACGGTGTTGGGCTTACTTTACCATTTCTAAACGACCAAGATAGTCTTCAGAATCATCAACATAATCAAATTTGATTTCGTTAATTAGTTTTAATAATGATCTTGGGGAGGGAAAAGACAAAAGGGAAAGAAAAAAATTATAGGTCTGCGTTAACGGAAGACAATGCCCCGGTTTCAAGTCTTCCAAACACCGCCTGGAATTTTACGAGGGATGTTTACTGAAATCATTTGGTTAGAACAAGTGTTAAATAAACGTTGCCATTGTGTCAAGCATGAATGTAAAATGATTTGCAGTACACAGCACGCTACACACAATGAAAAGTAATCGTGTTTTCACGTCCACATGTAAAACTTATACGGTACCAATTTTGATGAACCAGATGCGCATTTCGACAAATAATGTCTCTTCAGTGATGCTCAACCGAAATGTTTGAAATCCGAAATAACTATGAAGTTTTAGATCTAAATATAGCCAAAAACAGCGTGCCAAACAAGTGGAGCCAAATTCGTCCAAGGATAAGAGCTATGCATGAGGGAGATAATCCTTAATTTTGAAATGAATTTCTAAATTTTATAACAGCAATTAAATATACATCCGTATTTTCAAGCTAGTAACGAAGTACTTAGCTACTGGGCTGTAGAGACCCTTGGGGACTAACAGTCCACCAGCAGAGGCCTCGACCCAGGGGTCATAATGTAAAACTTATACGGTACCAATTTTGATGCACCAGATGCGCATTTCGACAAATAATGTCTCTTCAGTGATGCTCAACCGAAATCCGAAATAACTATGAAGTTTTAGATCTAAATATAGCCAAAAACAGCGTGCCAAACAAGTGGAGCCAAATTCGTCCAAGGATAAGAGCTATGCATGAGGGAGATAATCCTTAATTTTGAAATGAATTTCTAAATTTTATAACAGCAATTAAATATACATCCGTATTTTCAAGCTAGTAACGAAGTACTTAGCTACTGGGCTGTAGAGACCCTTGGGGACTAACAGTCCACCAGCAGAGGCCTCGACCCAGGGGTCATAATGTAAAACTTATACGGTACCAATTTTGATGCACCAGATGCGCATTTCGACAAATAATGTCTCTTCAGTGATGCTCAACCGAAATGTTTGAAATCCGAAATAACTATGAAGTTTTAGATCTAAATATAGCCAAAAACAGCGTGCCAAACAAGTGGAGCCAAATTCGTCCAAGGATAAGAGCTATGCATGAGGGAGATAATCCTTAATTTTGAAATGAATTTCTAAATTTTATAACAGCAATTAAATATACATCCGTATTTTCAAGCTAGTAACGAAGTACTTAGCTACTGGGCTGTAGAGACCCTCGGGGACTAACAGTTGGCGTGTCTCCGATGTAACAAATGTCTCTAATGTAGGCCTAAATGAGACTTGAGCTTATGTAGGTTTGGAAACGGAAAAAAATCCATGTCTATGTCCACTAAAAAATACTACTTGAAATCTGTTCACACACTCGCTGTTAGACCGCCGCGGTGCCCGAGAGGTTAGAGCGTTCGCCCTGCATGCGGTAGGCCGGGGTTCGAATCTCGGCCGCGACAGACCCAAGTCGTTAAAACGGGTAGTGATAGTTCCATCGCCAAACGCTCGGCATCAGGTGTGAATATCAAGGTCCTCGGAGATGACCTTAAAAACGGATGTCCCGTGTCACAGTAGGTGTGGCACGCTAAAGAACACTCATTGCTCAATAGCCGTAAGCGCCGAGCATAGGTCTAACTTTGAAGCCCTTCACCGGTCTTGGTGACGTCTCCATATGAGTGAAAAATTCTCGAGCGAGACGTTAAGCAAGATACAATCAATCAATCACACTCGTCGTTAAATATGTGTAACTGTATAGTTAATATCAGCAAGCATGAAAACATGCTTACAAACCGCAGGATCCTGTGTTACAAACCTCTTGGAATTTATTCAAAGAGGAATAACTCTAATACTATTCACGCAATCATTAATCCGTTGATTTTCTGTCAGCAACGTAAATTGTAGTTGCCAAAATTAAGGTCGTAGAATCCAATTCTGGGGTCAATTGTAATGTACAGCAAAGATTAAATCTATTTGGAAATTCTCAATATGGCGTCTCGGGGCACAAGGGAAACGAAACATAATTTGAAATATGAGAGAGAAAAACTCTCTTATGTGTAGCCATGGAATATTAAGTAATTCCACCCTCGGGATTTAACACTTTTTCGCAACCCTCGGTTGGAATGACCTTATATTTCATGGTTATCCACAAGAGAGTCTTATAATCTTTTTCAAATTAGATGTATAAATGTTACAGAGAAAACAAAACGAAATCGGCAACCATGGCGGATACATGTACTCACGAAAACTATGAGCCTTTCTACAATTTTAAATGCCTTCCTTAAGATCATGCTTTTCTGTCACTTCAAACAACAATATACATTGTGGATTCTTTCCTAACCCTAACGAAATATTCTTTTCTTCTTTTAGAGCGCCCCTTCCGGATTTCATAGACCCACTCTCAGGAACAGGGCCATCATCTGCCATTCCTCCCGTCCCCCAGACGACAGGAGCATCCATCAGCACCGCCCACCAACGGCCCGCGTCCCCGGAGGTCCCCAGTGACGTTACCGGCTTCATGACAGGTGAGTACTTTATGACGTCATTACGTATTTACGCAGCCGGCATTGGGATCGGAATATGTAGTCTACATTTTTTTCAACATTCATTTCTTTTTCAGTACCCCTCCTCAGACGCTTTTACCGATGGCTCACATCAGTAGACATGGGCAAGGATGCGCGAGTAGCATATCAACACGATCGACAGGTGTTTACAATCTTGACGGAGGTGCGTCGGGGGAACTTGTACGAGATTAGCGATCTCCTCGACCCTCAACACGCAAAGGCATCATGGGTGGAGGATTTCGTCCAGACAGTCGCACCGGGGACGACCAAGTCTTACTTGGGGTCACTAGTCCTCTTGCTGGAATACACCATTGCGTCCAGGAAATGCGAGGGTGTACCCAGGGCGGAAGCAGCTATCAGTGAGTTGAAGAGGATGCAGAGCCGGATGCGGAGGAAGATATTGTAGAGGAGGACCGTAATCGAAACAAAAGCCATGGGCGAGTTCCTTTCCTTCATTGTTGTCTGATATTCGTGTATACATATTTCCATCATTTATTCATATCTACTTTCTTTACAGCAAATATGATCACGCTAGCAGAGATACAGCAGGTGCTCGCCTCAGATTGCGTCCGCGCCATCCAGTTGCGCTTAGCAAGGACACAGCCTTTTACCAGCCCTGACGTCCTACGCCGAGTAAGAAACTATTTGCTGTTCTGCCTCATTATGGAAAATGGGCAGAGGACTGGCGCCGTGATGGCCATCACCCCCTAGGTGCTTGAACAAGCGGAGGTTCGCCCCGAGGGAGCTGTTCTAATGGCAAATTATTTTTTAAAGATTACTTGTAGTCTACTCCGGATATAATGAAATTCTGGGGACCGACCTGAATTGTTCATTATATCCAAAGTTCAATATAACCAATGCTGAATTACACAAATATTGCTACTAGGGGATTCATTTTAACTTCAATATAACAGATTTTTCAATATAACCGACTTCAATGTAAGTGGAATAAACTGTAGTTACTTTTCTTGTTATTGATCGGCAATGTTTCAAATGATTTCTTTATTGACAGGTGGCCAAGCACAACACGGGATGGAATACGTTGCTCCGGCGGTCTTTGCGATTATGGAGCGCATGTGGGCGTGGATGAAGAACTTCCTTCAAGGCGTCCAAGCTCTTCCGGGATACAACACGCAGAGGATGCGCGAGGAATCCGTTTTCATCACCCTTGACATCTCCGGACCCATCCGCCCACTTTCGAGGTCGGGGATATACCAAGGGTTGAGCCAGCTATGGTCCACGATCCACCAAAACCCTCAACGCCACAAATTACTGTAAGGTGGTAGCCACGAACACCAGTATGGCACACTCTTGGATATGTGAGATGCTGGCCCGACACATGTTGCACGCCCCAGGGACCAGCGAGAGGTATTACGATATGGCCCAGTCAAGGCGTTCTTTGTCTCCGGGAGGAGTGAGTATTATAGACAGAAAACACATGTTGAATATGCAATAACTGCATAATTCAAGTCTAATCAACATCAAAATTGTCACATAGCGAGTGTATATTATATAATTATGTTAAACTTAGATTATGATTTACTGGGTTTTTTTTAATGGCAAATTCGTCTGTCATCAACAAAAACAAGAGAATTCCCCCCCCCCCCCCCCCCCCCTGACAAGTTCACACTAAACGTCGTCATTAACGTTTTTCTCACAAAGGACAAAGTAATTGGGTCCCGTGAGGATTCGGGTTAGAATAGGTCCTCCGTACCCCTTGCTTGTCGTACATGTAGAAGGCGACTAAACGGGGCAGTTCTTCGAATGAGACCGCAAGAACCGAGGTCCCGTGTCACAGCAGGTGTGGCACGATAAAGATCCCTCCCTGCTCAAAGGCCAAAAGTGACGTCTCCAAATGAGTGAAATATTCTCGAGAGGGACGTTAAGCAATATCTAGTCAATTAATTCAGATCGCATGGAGTTGGGTTGTTTGTTTGTTTTTATGATTTCCGCCACACTCAACAATTTTTCAGGTATCTGGTGGCGCCCAGTTTTTGTTGGTGGAAGAGATAATCCAGATATAATGTACCTGGGAAGAGACCACCGACCTTCCGAAAGTAAACTGGGAAACTTTCTCACTTACCGCCGCGCGCGAGATTCGAACCCGCGCCGACAGAGGTGAGAGGCCGTGTGATTTTGAGCGCGATGCTCTAACCACACGGAGGCCGAGAAAGTTTTGAGATTGATCACTGTTCGTTATCTTCACATCAATAAATGCCGAGCGTATGGTGAAGTAGCTATCACTACCCAGGTTTACGTCCTACGTGTGACGCGGTATTATGGTAATATGGACTTTAGAATATTTATTTGACGTATGGGTATATACTATTTTTCTTACTATTTTTTTTTTGTATCTGACCCCTACCTACACCTGTTCATGTCATGGTATTAATAATTTGTTTTTATCAATTAACACAATACCCCTGTTCTAAACGTCAGAAAATTGCATTTTCTTTAAATTTCACAAAAACTGGTTGTTACGACATAATAGTATTCATAACAATTTCATGAAACTGTTTCTTTAAAAAAATATATATACCAAAATGTTGGTGAAAAATAAAATAAATCTATCGCATAATGGATTTGATAAATAATTTAATGAAAACAGAGTTATTGCCCCTGGATTCAATATTCTGAAACATATAATTGATTATCCATATATAACTTAAGACTTTGAAAATATCTTATGGTTAACATTTTTTTTTTTACAATAACTATTGAAATAGACTCTAACAAAATTTATGTTCCTGTCATGCTTAAATCTTATTAATCATTGACTTTGCAAAATCTTATGACGTCACAGGAGGGTGGAAATACCTTAAATTATCGAGTGTGTAATATGTGGCAATAAAGCTTTTTTCCCATCGAGCGTCATGACTGATCTGAATTGACCAGTACTACGCTGGATCAAGTCAAAAACCTTTTTGATATAAAAGGTTATCCCTTTTGTGACTAGTAATGGTTTTTCATAATATGTATATAAAAATCTATTTCTAGCTACCGTGCGACAATGAATGCATGTTTGTTGCTAACTAGTTCGATCCGACTTTTAGTACCATCTGTCTGTAATCATTACCAAATATGGAGCGTAATCAAGGTCAAAGAGTGCAATGGCTGTTCCATTTAAGGTAACGAATGTATCAACCATATCATATCTTAGTACTTAATTCTAGTTTATGCAAGGTGAATATAACGAACAGTGATCAATCTCATAACTCCTACAAGCAATACAAAATAGATACAGTGTAGTTGGGCAAACACGGGCCCCTGGACACACCAGAGGTGGGATCAGGTGCCTAGGAGGAGTAAGCATCCCCTGTGTTTTAAAACAATACATAAAAATATAAACAATAAAATGTCTTTCTTTGTTGTTTATTGGTTATGAATTTTTTTCTGCAATGCTACATTGTAGCTACCTTCATCACCTGATGAAACAGAAAGCATTTCATTCTTTATATAATTCCATCTGAATGCGGGTAAAAAGCAACTTAAACTTTATTTTGGATGTCCATACTATTATAGACAATGTGTAACTCTGTAGAACAATATCGTGCCCATATTGGGTTTTTCATACAAAGTCACTGTTTACTGACAAAGTCTGCTGTCATAATCTTAAAATCTGCTAACCTATTGAAAAATATTTTATTCATGCAAGGTGAAGATAACGAACAGTGATCAATCTCATAACTCCTACAAGCAATACAAAATAGATAGTTGGGCAAACACGGACCCCTGGACACACCAGAGGTGGGATCAGGTGCCTAGGAGGAGTAAGCATCCCCTGTTGACCGGTCACACCCGCCGTGAGCCCCATATCCTGATCAGGTAAACGGAGTTATCCGCAGTCAAAATCAGTGTGCCAAGAACGGTTTAACAATCGGTATGAAACACGTCAGACAGCATTTGACCCAATGCGAGGTTGTATTGACGAACTAGATTGTTATAACGACCATAGAATTTGCGAAATGCTGACTTCAATCGAGACTGTTGAAATCCCTGTACCATCAACTTGTTTGTCAGTAGCTTACCTCGATTTAAAAACTGACTATACCCAGAACAAGCTCTTGCATATCGAATCAGTTGAGATATATAAACACCATATGCAGGTAATAATGGAATATTGCTACATAAATGTGGGAAGTTGACGATGGAGAAGCTGAAATCATCCCGTTTGTCATACAGTTGAGTTGTTAGTTTGCCGTTAATGTCTACTTTCAATAAAATATCTAAGTATGAAGCAGAAGTGGACGACTCTGTGGTGTCCTTTATTTCGAGCTCACAGGGATATATCAAATCGACATATGAATGAAAGCTATCATTGTTAATAGACAAAACGTCATCGATATATCTAAAAGTCGAATTGTAGGTCACAGCGAGAGATTTTTTCTTCTCACGTAGAAGTTTTTGAATAAATTCTGCTTCATATGAATATAAAAACAGGTCAGCTAACAAATGAACACAATTCGTGCCCATGGGAATTCCAACAGACTGTTGGAAGACCTGATCACCAAAGACCACGAAGATATTGTCAATGAGGAACTCTAGCATATTTTTTATTTCAACTTCAGAGTACTTGTGCGTGGAATCAGAGTGGTGTTTAACAAAGTAAGTTTTTGATATTCATATCAAACGTTTTGAAACAACAATGCAAGACTCTGGCATCTTGGTATCTGGAATTCAATTTCTTTGTACAACTTATTGCTCTCCGGCGATGTCGAACAAATCCGGGTCCACCTGGTATATTTTGCTTCTTAATATTAGAAGTATTAGAAACAAGATTGGTCCCCTATTGTATAAAGATTTTGATATTCTTTGTTTTCGTGAAACCCACCTGGACCCAAGTATTACAAATGATAGTGTGTTTGTAGAAGGGTTTCAAGACTAATTTTAGAAGAACCCCCACCCCAGTGATTCTGTTAGCGGAGTTGTCATGATTTTTGTTGACAATTTTCTAAAGGCTATTCGTAGAGAAGATCTAAAACCCACTGATACAGAGATCATCAGGGTAGAAATACCACAAAATATATGTCATTTACTTTATTGCCCTACCTCACTTAAATAGCAATTTCTATCAGAATCTATCTTCGTCTGTTGGCAGATACATCTGTTGATAACTCACACAATATTGTTATACTTGTTGACCTAAACATTGATTTTTCGCACAAACTCCACACCATCATGAAAAGCTGTTGACTTTCAAATATTATAAAATAGCCCACAATAATCAGCGGTAATAATGATACCCTTATAGATGCAATTATCATTAGTGAAAACATAAAAGTGCAAGATTCTGGTATCTTAAACGTTAACCATACATTTACTGATCATGGAGCTACATACATATTTATCAGAACTTCAACACTAATGTTGGATACAAACGCAACGTTTGGAACTACCAGGAAGCAGACCTAGAACCCCTAAACAAACGCATTCAATTATGTGACTGGAGGTTAATATTAACAAAACTCATAAAACATAAAAATTGCTACGGCAAACTAAACAACATGTGTTTGTGAAACACAAATGCCCCCGATAATGGCCAATTCCGAAGATGGTCAAGGTCACAAGGGCAAATATCTTGGTACCAGTAGAAAGATCTTGTCAAAAGAAATGCTCATGTACAATATGAAAGCTCTAATATTTACCATTTAGAAGTTATGACCAATGTAATAAAAAAAAATTAAAAGTAGGTCAAATGTCAAGGTCAAATACCAACGGAGAGGTCTTGTCACAAGGAATACTCATGTGAAATATCAAAGCTCTATCACTTATTGTTCAAAGGTTATTAGCAAGGTTAAATATTTCAAAAAGTAGGTCAAACTCCAAGGTCAAGGTGTCAAAAATGTTGGTACCCACGGAAAGGTCTTGTCACAAGGAATACTCATATGAAATATTAAAGCTCTATCACTTACTGTTCAAAAGTTATTAGCAAGGTTAAATTTTCAGACAGAATGACAGACAGGACAAAAACAATATGCCCCCCCCCCCCCCCCCCCCCCCCCGATCTTCGATCTCGGGGGCATAAAAATGAGGTGAAGATAACGAACAGTGATCAATCTCATAACTCCTATAAGCAATACAAAATATATACATGTAGTTTGGCAAACACGGACCCCAGGAAACACCAGAGGTGGGATCAGGTGCTTAGGAGGAGTAAGCATCCCCTGTCGACCGGTCACACCCACCGTGAGCCCTATATCCTGATCAGGTAAACGGAGTTATCCGTAGTCAAAATCAGTGTGCCATGAACAGCCTAACAATCGGTATGAAACACGTCAGACAGCATTTGACCCATTGATAGGTTGTATTGACGAAGTAGATCGTTATAACGACCATAGAATTTGCGAAATGCTGACTTCAATCGAGACTGTTGAAACCCCTGTACCATCAACTCGTTTGTCAGTATCTTGTTTCAATTTAAAAACTGACCATACACAGAACAAGCTCTTGCTTATCGGATCTGTGAGAAACATAAAATGCAAGTGATAATGGAATATTGCTACATAAATATGGGAAGTTGACGATGGAGAAGCTGAAATCACTATTAGTTTGCCGTTCACATCTATGGTCAATAAAATATCTAAGTATGAAACAATGTGGAAGACTGGTCTTTTATTTTGAGTTCACTGGGACATTTCTTCAAAACACGAAATTCTTCAAAATTATGCTTCAGTTTTAAACGGATTTAATATAGTAGTCAATGGGACGAATGAATATGAATTACTGTAGCTATACCGGATTCCTAAAGTAAAACCCATAAAGGCATAGATACATTGCTGTATCCAGTAAATGTTCTACCAAGCCCCTATCTTTGCTCCTCACAATAATATTAACGGCTGTGAAGGGAAACTTTAATCGTATTGTGCCACAACTTATGCTAGGAGTGGTTTAAATCAAATTATGTCGATTCTAAAAAAATTTTAAACAACTAGACGTTTTCCATGCAGGTGAAGGGCTGCAAAATTTCTGCCTATGCTCGGCGCCTATGGCCTTTGAGCAGGGATGGATCTTTATCGTGCCACACCTGCTGCGCCACGGGACCTCGGTTTTTCCGGGCTCATCCAAAGGACCACCCCATTTAGTCGCCTTTTACGACAAGCAAGGGGTACTGAAGACCTATTCTAACCCGGATCCCCATGTCACTGTCATAATGAAAAGGCAAAGATAACGAAGTGATCAATACTCAACATAACAATACATAATTCCAAAAATAAAATACACATCCCTGGACCTACCAGAGGTAGGGTCAGGTGCTTAGGAGGATTGACTGATTATGCAGGTGTCGACAGGGGATGCTTACTCCTCCTAGGCACCTGATCTCACCTCTGGTATATCTAGGTGGCCGTGTTTGCACAACTCTCTATTTTTTTTTTATTGCTTATAGAAAGTTAGGTTTGATTGTTTTGTTTTGATGTTTTCCGCCACACTCAACAATTTTTCAGTTATCTGGTGGCGCCCAGCTTTTATTGGTGGAAGAGAGAACCCAGATACAATGTACCTGGGAAGAGACCACCGACCTTCCGAAAGTAAACTGGGAAACTTTCTCACTTACCGCCGCGCGCGGGATTCGAACCCGCGACGACAGAGGTGAGAGGCCGTGTGATTTTGAGCGCGATGCTCTAAGCACACGGAGGCCGAGAAAGTTTTGAGATTGATCACTGTTCGTTATCTTCACATCAATAAATGCCGAGCGTATGGTGAAGTAGCTATCACTACCCAGGTTTACGTCCTACGTGTGACGCGGCATTATTGTAATATGGACTTTAGAATATTTATTTGACGTATGGGTATATACTATTTTTCTTACTATTTCTTTGTATCTGACCCCTACCTTCACCTGTTGCTGTCTCAATATGGAAGAATTCTGGGAAGTAAAACAAATTGGAAATATTCACAAACATATGTTTGATTATTTTTAGGTCGCGTTGAGAATTTTTCACCAATATTAATTAAGACGTCACCATTTGTAGGTGAAGGACAACAAAATCGGACTTCTACTATAACGTTATAGTTTGCCAATATAACATATCAATAGGTCAGATGCTGTCTGACGTGTTTCATACCGATTGATAGACCGTTCTTGGATGACACAATTTGCCTGTGGGGCTCAGGCACGGTGTGGCCCTCAGCGGGGGATGCTTACTCCTCCTTGGCACCTGGTCCCATCTCAGGTGTGTCCAGGGGACCGAGTTTGCCCAGCTCTCTATTTTGTATTGCTTTAAGGAGTTTTGAGGTTGATCACTGTTCGTTGTCTTCACCTTTCATGCATAGCGTGAAGTGAGGGTTCTTTAACGTGCGAACGCCTGCCGTGACACAGGAACTTCGTTTTTAAGGTCATACCCGAAAGACTCGTGATTGTCACTTCTACTGTTAAGCAATCACTCTTTATGTTTACATGTATTTACGTCGTGGTGGTCAAGAGGTAGAGCGTTCGCCCCGCATGCGAAAGGTCGGGGTTCAAATCCAGCAGGCGACAGACCCACGTCGTTAACACAGGTAGTGACAGTTCGACAAACGCTCGGCATGTGGTGTGAATGTCCCGTGTCGCAGAAGGTGTGGCATGCTAAAGAACCCTCACTGCTCAATGGCCGTAAGTGTCGAGCATAGGCCACAATCTGAACACCGTCACCGGTCTTGGTAACGTCTCCACATAAGTGAAAAATTCTCGAGATACAATCAATCATGTTATGAACGGGGCTCGATTGGTTGATTGATGTTATATTGTTTAAAGCTGTATGACCCGATGTTCATGTATTATTTTGGTACATAATCACTTTAAAGCAGATTAATTACTTTATAAAGTTATTAACTTTCTCTTAATTACATACTTGAAAATATCTGCATGTAAAAGAAAACAGTGCGAATATTATTTAAAAAGTAAATATAGTGGGTACATATATAAATCATCCCACAATAGACGTCTATAAATAGACCCACGCGCGTCAGGGGAATCCCAACATGATGTATTAACTCATACGCAACTGTCTAGTTTTAAGGCTGAAAGAGCATAAAACAACGAATTACTAAGAGATATTTGATATTTTATTTCTATTAAACTTATGGTACAGTACTGTTATAACAAAATACACAGCTTTACACAGATAAGGCCTCCGATGATCTGAAAGTTTGAACTGGTCACGTGACTGTCACTTGAAATGGCAGTGACGCGGTTACATGTATTTGTAAACATCGATTTAAAATCAAATAATTTGGGTTAAAACAGGTGAAATAATTTATGATATGTCGTACAGCTTCATAACTACATACGTGCGATGATTTAATAGCGTTTTTACGAGATGAAAAAAAAAATTGTAATTCGGACCATACAGCTTTAACGTCTCACACGAGAATGAATGTTTAACGTTTCATTCATATGGATACGTCACCGATGCCGCTTAAGGGCTAGAAAATTTAGGCCTTTGAACAGAGAGGGGTGTTTATCGTGCCGCACCCTCTGTGATACGTGGCTTCGGTTTTTGTGGTCTCATCCGAAGGACCGCCCCATTTAATCAGAACTTGGGACTTGAACCTTCCCGTTTATCCCAGAGCTACCGCGACCGGTCATACGTATATACAAATGACAAATAATCAAATGAACGATCGACAAACGTCAGAGAAGCACACTTCAGCTTTCATCTCGAGCGAGATAGCAACATATTAAGATAATAGAAATGCAATATCAAATGCATATTTAATCCTTGTATTCGCCAGGGACCGCGCGCCTAACGTGGTCAGTGTCACCATTGCCGGTGATGGGCTGCAAAATATACTCCTATAGACGGCGCTTGCAATAACAAAGGATGAATCTTTGTCGTGCCACACCTGCTGTGACACGGAATTTCGATGTTTTTTTCCCGCTCTCATCCAAAGGACCACCCCCATTTAATCGCCTCTTACGACAAGCAAGGGGGTACTGAGGACCTATTCTAACCCGGATCTTATTAGTCCCCTACCGAAGAAGGCCAATGTTGTTTGGTTCTTGATGAATATAAAAGCAGTTGAATGAATACTGTCGTTTCTTCTTTGCGATTTATGCCAGAAGTGGTGTTAATCAAATGGGGATTCTAAAAAATTCTAAAGAACTTTTAGTAAACTTGAAATCGCAGAATTTTTCCCAAATCAATAACATTAAAACCTATGACTTTTCAACACTATACACGACCATTCCTCACGATAAATTAAAGCCTAGGCTTTTGGCATCATAGACAGTTGCGTCTTCAACAAAAACGGAAATATTCCTATCTAGTGATCAGTGATTCAAAAACATACTTTGTTAAATACCACTCTGATTCCACGAACAAGTACTCTGAAGTTGAAATAAAAAATATGCTAGAGTTCCTCATTGACAATATCTTCGTGGTCTTTGGTGATCAGGTCTTCCAACAGTCTGTTGGAATTCCCATGGGCACGAATTGTGCTCATTTGTTAGCTGACCTGTTTTTATATTCATATGAAGCAGAATTTATTCAAAAACTTCTACGTGAAAAGAAAAAATCTCTCGCTGTGGCCTTCAATTCGAGTTTTAGATATATCGATGATGTTTTGTCTATTAACAATGATAGCTTTCATTCATGCAAGGTGCAGATAACGAACAGTGTCGATTTGATATATCCCTGTGAGCTCGAAATAAAGGACACCACAGAGTCGTCCACTTCTGCTTCATACTTAGATATTTTATTGAAAGTAGACATTAACGGCAAACTGACTCGTCAACTGTATGACAAACGGATGATTTCAGCTTCTCCATCGTCAACTTCCCATATTCATGTAGCAATATTCCATTATCACCTGCATATGGTGTTTATATATCTCAACTGATTCGATATGCAAGAGCTTGTTCTGGGTATAGTCAGTTTTTAAATCGAGGTAAGCTACTGACAAACAAGTTGATGGTACAGGGATTTCAAAAGTCTCGATTGCCCAACTATCTATTTTGTATTGCTTGTAGGAGTTATGAGATTGATCACTGTTCGTTATCTTCACCTTGCATTGAAGTCAGCATTTCGCAAATTCTATGGTCGTTATAACGATCTACTTCGTCAGTACAACCTCGCATTGGGTCAAATGCTGTCTGATACGTTTCATACCGATTGTTAAGCCGTTCTTGGCACACTGATTTTGACTGCGGATAACCCCGTTTACCTGATCAGGATATAGGGCTCACGGCGGGTGTGACCGGTCAACAGGGGATGCTTACTCCTCCTAGGCACCTGATCCCACCTCTGGTGTGTCCAGGGGTCCGTGTTTGCCCAACTATCTATTTTGTATTGCTTATAGGAGTTATGAGATTGATCACTGTTCGTTATCTTCACCTTACATGTAAGCCTGAGAGTGTTGTTTGAACGGTTTACCTTGTCCCCGAGCCACTTCTTCGTCTTCTCTGCTGTTATGCCTTTCTGGATTTCAACCAGTTCCACGGTGTTGTCCAGATACGGAAGATCCAGGTTCTTCTTGTACAAGTTTTTGATGATGTGGATTGATTTCTTTGTGAAATTGGCTCGTTGTCGCCAATTTGGTTGATTGATTGGTGTTTTTGCCACACTCAACAATTTTACAGTTATATGGTGGTGCCCATATTTTATTGGTGGAAGAGAGAACCCAGATACAATGTAGCTGGGAAGAGACTACCGACCTTCCGCAAGTAAACTGGGAAACTTTCTCACTTATCAGCGCGAGCGGGATTCGAACCCCCGCCGAGCAGAGGTGAGAGGCCGTGTGATTTGAAGCGCGATGCTCTAACGGGCGCAATTACTTTTATTTCTGTTTCAGGTGTGTTTCAGCAAGCAGAGACATTGTTTCACCCGATACATCAGATTGTTGTTGATTGCACCATAGAACGCTCAGGTGGGCATGAATATCTTGTCAATTCAGACGCTCTGATTTGATATTTGCTGTGTAGAATTGACACAGCTGTTGAATGTCCTTGTGGGTAGTCCATGCGCAGTCTGTGACAAATCTCCTGCTCTCGCTGGAGGAGGATTGTGTTGCTGTGAGGCTTGTATGGCTCTGTTGCTGGATCAGTAATATGTGTTAAAGCTGCATACACCCCGGTGATGGCTCTCGCCCTAAGTCTTCAAGTGACATACTTAACTGACAAGTGGACACATCCACATCGAAGTCTGATGGACTAATAGACACTATCTCGATTTCAAAAGACTGGTGATTGGCTAAAGTTGGTTTGGCTGTAGCAGCAGTCACAAGGCGATCTAGGTTGTCTTTTCTCACTGGATGGATCCAGGAAGCATAGGTCACTGAACTGTAGAGCACGAGATAAAATATCCTTCGAATCAATAAATCGGACATTAAGTAGACATTAACGGCAAACTGACAACTCAACTGTATGACAAACGGGATGATTTCAGCTTCTCCATCGCCAACTTCCCATATTTATGTAGCAATATTCCATTATCACCTGCATGGTCGTTATAACGATCTAGTTCGTCAATACAACCTCGCGTTGGGTCAAATGCTGTCTGACGTGTTACATACCGATTGTTAGACCGTTCTTGGCACACTGATTTTGACTACGGATAACTCCGTTTACTTTATCAAGATATAGGACTCACGGTGGATGTGACTGGTCAAGAGGGGATGCTTACTCCTCCTAGGCACCTGATCCCACCTCTGGTGTGTCCAGGGGTCCGTGTTTGCCCAAATATCTATTTTGTATTGCTTATAGGAGTTATGAGATTGATCACTGTTCGTTATCTTCACCTTACACATCACTAAAATCCAGATCAATTCATCTGATGAAGTGGACACAGAAGAGTTCACATCAGGGGAGATCATTGTAAAAACCATCTCCTGAGATGGAAACATTTTTTAATGATACGGAAGATTAAGTGGTGTCATTTAAAATATCCATGGGTCCATTTCGTAAGGGTTGAATACATCTGTTAGGCTGTCCAAGTAATATTCAACACGAGGTAGAATGTGAGGAGAAACGGCCTTCAAGCCCGAGCTTTAGGAGATTGTGGATCCCAAGGGTGGGAAATTAGATAGAGCAAGGATGGGGAGGTGGTCTTCTAATCCTCCATTGTTAAAGGGTTGATAAGCTGGGCACTAGTCTTAATTGTTGGAAGTCTTTCAGTTCTCTTTCTGGTAATCAAACTAATCGGAATGATTTCATTAACTGCCACCTTTTATTTATAGGTAGAGAGGGGTGGTGATTTTTCTCTGATTGGATTGATTTCTGGATCATTTATTCATAATTATCTTCTCTGATTGGTTCGTGGTAATTACCATTGTTCTTTGTTGTAGTTCGTTTTACATGTAAATAGCTTTAGGCTAATAACATTTCTTAGAATTGGCGCTATATAATTATTTAAAAGTACGATAATAAATAAATGACAATAAATAATAATAATCGTCCCCACCAAGATATACCAGTTCAGATGAGGCTAAATGATTAGACAGCACGAGATGGATGTTCATTCAAAACCCACCATCGGGACACTAAGACAAAGGAGTCTCCCTTTCCCACATCTTACACCATTCCCTCACCAGAGGGCGTGTTACACATAGACGTTTATTTTAGTGCTAGATGCTAGAAACCTGTCCCTCATTTTAAATAACTAACCCATATCCAGACGTGATGATATAGGATTCCAACTGCACACTCAAACCATCCTCCCTCTACATATTTTCAAAGGCAGGGTCCATAATTCTGTAAAACGTGTTAGACTTCCCTTCTCCTGCAGCACTAATATTTATAATAAATTCATCCAATACCTTAACAAAATCAAAACTTTCCAGAAGTTTTCGTTGATGATCCACATATAACAGTGGTCATAGATACAAGACTCTCGGTCACAATAGTCTTCGAAGGGTGATGATAACAGTGATCAATCTCAAAATTCCTATAAGCAATACAAAATAGAGAGTTGGGCAAACACGGACCCCTGGACATACCAGAGGTGGGATCAGGTGCCTAGGAGGTGTAAACATCCCCTGTCGACCGGTCACACCCGCCGTAAGCCCTATATCTTGATCAGGTAAACAGAGTTATCCGTTGTCAAAATCAGTGTGCCAAGAACGGCCTAACAATCGGTATGAAACACGTCAGACAACATTTGACCTAATGATAGGTTGTATCGGCAAATTATATAGTTATAACGACCATAGATTGAAACGAAATACACAAAGGTCATCATGATATGTACGACCTTTTTGAGTAAAACTCGCAACAGTTTTCCAGTAACTGCATCGCCCGAAGATGATTGGCAGTTGTGACAGGTTTGTTACTAAAAACAGCTGCGTTTATTACAGCGCAGTAGTGTCAATGGCGTTGATCACGTACCCATTTAATAAATTACAATTAATATGATTGATTGATTGTATCTTTTCACTCATATGGAGACGTCACCAAGACCGGTGAAGGGCTTCAAATTTAGGCCTATGCTCGGCGCTTACGGTCATTGAGCAGTGAGCGTTCTTTAGCGTGGCACACCTACTGTGACACGGGTCATCCGTTTTTAAGGTTATCTCCGAGGACCCGTGACATTCACACCTGATGCCGAGCGTTTAGCGATGGAACTGTCACTACCTGTTTTAACGACTTAGGTCTGTCGCGGCCGGAATTCGAACCCCGGGCCTTCCACATGTGGGGCGAACGCTCTAACCTCTTGGCCACCGGTACAATTAATTACCCTTTATGAGGTCAACATGGTGAAATAAGGACCCGAGACCTGGTCCACGAGGTAACCTGACCGAGGCAGCGTAGTTTTGATTGTTTTATTATACCGATATAAAATAAGATTTGAAAGGTTTCACTTGTTTAATTTACTTTTTACAAATAACAGAAAACTGCAATATTCAGTGTATAAAAGAAAGGCGAAGATAACGAACAGTGATCAATCTCATAACACCTACAAGCAATACAAAATTGACAGTCGGGCAAACGTAGACCCCTGGACACTTTCAATAAAATATCTAAGTATGAAGCAGAAGTGGACGACTCTGTGGTGTCCTTTATTTCGAGCTTACAGGGATATATGAAGTCGACATATGAATGAAAGTTATTATTGTTAATAGACCAAACGTCATCGAAATGTCAAATAGTAGGCCACAGCGAGAGATTTTTTCTTCTCACGTAGAAGTTTTTGAATAAATTCTGCTTCATATGAATATAGAAACAGGTCACCTAACAAAGGAGCACAATTTGTGCCCATAGGAATTCCAAAAGACTGTTGGAAGACCTGATTACCAAAGACCACGAATATACTAATATTGTAATGAACATTATCCTGGATTTCTCGAAAAGAAGTCTGATATTTTACTCTAAAGTTGACTGTTTAAGTAGAAGAAAGTTTGAGATTTTTTTCGAGAAATTCAAGCCTGACATGTATCTAATTCTACGAAACTGCTGTGGGAGAGCCATCAATTACGGTCAGATAAGCAAGGAAGCGAGCGAGAACTGTGAAAATGCCGTTACATTGACATCAATACACTTTCTACTCATGCAGATGAGTGCTTAGAAACAAAGCTTGCTGATATAGAAAAGCAAATGACAACATTAAATACATTGTAATATCCAAGGATCCCTCAATGCCCTGGAATCACAAGTTACAAGACTAGGTGTTGAAGTGAAAAGAGTCAAAACCGATTTCCGAGGCTTAGAATCGAATGTAATTACTTCCGGTAACCTTTTCATACGACCGTCACAAGACAGGACGAATTATTATATACCCATGCGTCTGTCTAGCTGTCCGTCCGTTCGGGGTAATATTTTCTGGACTTTTTTCCGTAACGGATGCATGTACAACTTTGAAATTTGGTCACAATATTTCCCTCAAGAATTGTAAGAGCGAGTTTGCATTTCAGTTCGATTGGTCCATCCTTGACTTACTTTAGGGCTAAGTAGGTCAAACAGTTTTCCGGACTTTTTTTTCGTTACAGATTGCATTTCAGCTGGATTGGTCCGTCCGTCCGTGACCTACATTACGACTAAAAGTATGTCAAATAGTTTTCTGGGCTTTTTTCATTATGGAAATAGATATTGCCCTGAAATTTAGTCAAAGGCTTCCTCTTGGAAGAATACAAGTTCAGTTTGCATTTCAGCTGATCTTGATCTACACCAATCCAGATGATCTTCAAGACCGCCGCGGTGGCCGAAAGGTTAGAGCGTTCGCCCCGCATGCGGAAGGCCGGGTTTCGAATCCCGGCCGCGACAGACCTAAGTCGTTAAAACAGGTAGTGACAGTTCCATCGCCAAACGCTCGGCATCAGGTGTGAATGTCACGGGTCCTCGGACATGACCTTAAAATGGATGACCCGTGTCACAGTATCGTGTGGCACGCTAAAGAACTCTCAATGGTCGTAAGCGCCGAGCATAGGTCTAAATTTGAAGCCCTTCACCGGTCTTGGTGAGGTCTCCATATGAGTGAAAAATTCTCGAGCGAGACGTTAAAGGTCCTATGAAACGATATCCTGAAGAAATTGAATTATGTATGGAAATTCATTAATCAAGGTTTATTTAACAATAATTCATTTTTAATTATTTTATTCAATGCATTATATAACGTCATAACAGCTGATCGAATGTTCTCGATCACGAAAATGATTTTTGATGATCGCGGCTTATCTCCCTTGCTGATGACGTCAAAAAGACCCACTGTGATGTAAACAACTAGGCTTATAGACTTATAACATGGTATACTGCATAGCTTTAAAAATTGCCACAGTGTGTTGCATTTAATTGTAGTTCATGTGTTAGGTTGTAGACGAGGGTGCATATGTATCTCTTCCTAAGGGATACCAGATTTAGAAGAAAATAATATATGGGTATAAAAAAATCTCCGACGCGATGGATTTGTTGCCATGAACACCGCATTTCAGTACATCCGTCGGTAGTCAAACGATGTGGACACAAATAGATCAATTTAAATCAGACGGTGTGCTAATTATTTATTTTCCAAAGACTACGATAAATCAAAATATAAATTAAAATCAACCGCTTAGTTAAAACGAAGACACTGGAATTTGTATTACTAAATTACACAAAGGTTGGTAATCATTGTAATCACAAAAACACATTCCATCAATGAACGTGAACTTTGAATAAATCTACTCAAAATTATTCTATTTTCATATTTTATCTACATTACAAACGCTACCAGTCGTATAGTTTCACGTTTATCAGGCCTATACATGTAATATAGCTACACTAGTATCCCAAAAATACGTAACCTTCATTTTCTTATTATCAGTTATAAGATCTAGTTGATAAACCTTTCATTCTGAAATTCAAAAAGAAAATCATGAAGTATCATTTAGAAACAAGAGATGTTTGTAAAACACATATGCCCCCCATGGTGCAAAATTAAAAAGGATTATACACACACACATCATTTAATTGAGAGTAGTATCATCAATTCAAAATATTGAGCAGACAATATCTTCCTATGTCAAGAGTGGATTGACCATGTGACCTAAAAATCATTAGGGGTCATCAACTCCTGAAGATGTACCAGTGTACCAAGTTTGATGTCTGTCAAGCAAAGGGTTCTCAAGATATTGAACGGACAGTATATTCCTATGTCCAATTTGACCCTTGACTTTTGACCATGTGACCTTAAAATAATTAGTAGTCATCTTCTCCTGAAGATGTACCAGTGTACCAAGTTTAATGTCTGTCAAGCAAAGGGTTCTCAAGATATGGAGCAGACAGTATATTCCAATGTCCAGTTTGACCTTTGACCATGTGATCTGAAAATCAATAGGGGTCGTCTTCTCCTGAAGACGTATCAGTGTAGCACGTCTGATGTCTATCAAGCAAAGGGTTCTCGAGATATTGAACGGACAGTATATTCCTATGTCCAGTTTGACCCTTGACCTTTGACCATGTGACCTCAAAATAAATAGGGGTAATTTTCTTCTGAAGATGTACCAGTGTACCAAGTTTGATGTCTGTCAAGCAAAGGGTTCTCTAGACATTGAATGGTCAGTATATTCCTATGCCCAGTTTGACCCTTGATCTTTGACCATATGACCTAAAATCAATAGGGGTCATTTACTCCTTAGGATGTACCAGTGTGCCAAGTTTGATGTCTTTCAAGCAAAGGGTTCTCAAGATATTGAGCGGACATTATATTCCTATGTCCAGAGTAGATGACCCTTGACCTTTTGACCTGAAAAACAATAGGGATCCTCTTCTACTCATAACTAACCCACATATGAAATATCATTATCATCAAGTGAATGGCTCTCAAGATATTGAGCGGACAACACATGGTCTACAGACCGAGATACCGACAGGTGCAAAACAATATGCCCCCCTTGTTCAAAGGGGGGCATAATTATAATTCATATTCCATATACTATATCAGTACTGATAAATAAACATGCTTATCAAAAACATTAATTAAAAAGTATTTTCTTCATTAAAATAATATTTGAACAGCGGGGATGTAAAGTGAGAAAGTAAATACCAGTTATATAATATTAAACGCAAGCAATTTTTATATATAACTTACGATTGAAAAATATAGAAGCACCCCCCCCCCCCCTTAAAAACAACGATTTGTGAATTTTATACTTAAATTGGAGCACACAAGGAAACACTATAGCTGATTATGAAGAACCGTGCGCCAGTACAACAGATGACATCCATGATATATTTGCCACATATAGGGTACTCTACACCTACAAGAACATTTTAGCGGCCCTATTTCAATATTGTGGTTATTCGTATCCCGTGTTCGGATTAGAATAGGTCCTCAGTACCCCTTTGCTTGTCGAAAGAGGCGGTCGCAAAACCGAGGTCCCGTGTCACAGCAGGTGTGGCAGGATAAAGATCCCTGCAGGCACTCGATGTTTTAAATATCTATAATAAAAAATAATGTCTTCTTGTAAACATAATATTGTTTACAGGAAGACATTTTATTTAAATTATAGACATTTAAAACGTCGAGTGTCTGTGAGATCCCTCCCTGCTCAATGGCCATAAGCGCCGAGCATAGCTAGGCCTAAATTTTGCAGCCCTTCACCGGTAGTAGTAACGTCTCCATATGAGTGAAATATTCTCGGGAGGGGTGTAAAACAATAATCAATCAATCGTATAACTAGGAAAATGGGATTATCACTACAGATTTTAGACTATTTTTATTACGATAATTCATAAATGAAATATACACAAGTTCATACGACTTCTAATCTTTTTAAAATGATAGTTAAACATCAGTATCTGATGGCATTGGGTCTTGAAACCCACAGGCATCTGATGTATGGACAGTACTACCCCCCCCCCCTTTCGATTAATTTTTTTGCGACGATAATTTCTCAAAAATATGTGGATTCCCTGTCTAACCCATCCCAACTTCGATTTATGTAATCGTTTAACTTTCCCTCATTTTGTAAGATTTAGAGATTAATCTTCTACCCGCTTTATTATTACTGATAGTTCTAAAGCCAATCTCTAAAGCTTACAAATCGAAATTTGCATGGGACAGACAAGGAATTCATAGATTTTGAAGGATAAATTATCCCCGAAAATTCCAAAAGGAGGGGGTAGTAGTAACCATACTTCAGATGCCTGTGCAGTGTTGACTTCTTCAATATCATTCTCTGTTGAAGAACGTTATTCGCTTGCCGTGCATCATTCCTGACTGGTTTAAATTGATATGGTTGAACCACAATATCGGGCGATATTTCGTTGAACAAAACAGTAGGCCTACAATATTTTCATTGCCTTCTTTACATCGATAGGTCGTTGTGACGTCACTAACACACAAAATCAAGAACGATAAGCGAGTAACAGATTCATTCTATGTACAAGTTTACAGCTTTATTTCTTATCAATCCAAAGACAATAATTTTTTTATTAAACGTTATTTCATCTTCATTTATACCCATCTTTATGTTTTTAAAGTAAAGTACTACTGTTGGAAATCATTTCATATGACCTTTAGATGCAATCCTTGATCTACATTTGAGCTAAATATGTCAAAGAGTTTTCCGGACTTTTTTTCATTACGAATATAGATATTGCCATGATATTTAGTCAAAGGCTTCCTCTCAGAGGAATACAAGTTCAGTTTGCATTTCAGCTAGATTGGTACATCCTTGACCTACTTTTGGACTAAATATAGGTCAGAGTTTTCCATGTTTTTTTTTTCATTACGGATACAGATGTTGCCTTGATATTTAGCCAAAGGCTTCCTCTTGGATTAACACAAGTGCAGTTAACATTTCAGTTGAATTGGCGCACTATGACCTACAGTACTTTAGGGGGAGAAGTACGTAAAACAGTTTTCCAGATTTTGTTTTTGATATGGTCAAAGGTATTGCTCTAAAATTTAGTCACAACCTCCCTTTCAAAGAAATACATAATCAGTTCACATTTCAACTTAATTGGTGCACCATGACCTGCTTTAGGGCTTAAAGTAGGTCAAATGGTTTCCTGGACTTTTTATCATTATACATAGATATTGCACCGAGATTTTGTTTCAACCTCACTCTCAAGGAAATACATAATCAGTTCACATGTCAGATGGATTGGTGAACCATGACCCACTTTAAGGCTTTTTTTACTCAAAATGTGTGTTGTATCAATTCAGAGTGCACAATGTGCGTCCAGGTTGAATTTCACTGTCAGACGGGCGTATATTGTATCCTTTGCGGTACTCTTGTTCATTAAGTTATGGCCCTTGGACGTAGAAATATATAGCATGGACTTTTTTGTGCTAAGCTTGCAGATGTTCATTTGATATTTGGTACATTGCTTTGTCTTAACAAGTGACAGATCAAGTTTGAATTTCGTCTTGGTCCGTTGATTTTTCATTAAGTTATGGCTTAGAAAAATAGAATGAATTGATAGTTTACATAATAGTAAACTCAGGTGACCTATTGCAATCGTCCTCCGCCGTACGTTAACAATTAAACATTTTTAACTTCTTGATAACTACCAGTCCAATTCTTTTCATATTTGGTATGAAGGATCTTTGGGACAAGGGAGACATAAATTGTAAATTTCAGGTCTTCAGCACCCCTGGGGCCTTAGGGGCGGGGCAAAATCTGCCTAATTTTCAAAAATCATAAAGAACCACACGTGTAAGAAAAATTAAATGCATGGTGATGGAGAGCAGGACGGTCTCTACCAAAATTGTAAATTTCATGATCCCCGGGGTAGGGGTTCTGACCCCAGGGCGGGGCCAAACTTATTGAACAGTGTTTATGTGTAAAACAAATAACATCTTTAGTGCTAGGGGCCTCCGTGGTTAGAACATCGCGCTCAAAATCACTCTGCCTCTCACCTCTGTCGTCGCGGGTTCGAATCCCGCTCGCGCCGGTAAGTGAGAAAGTTTCCCAGTTTACTTTCGGAAGGTCGGTGGTCTTTTCCCAGCTACATTGTATCTGGGTTCTATCTACCACCAACAAACACTGGGCGCCACCATATAACTGAAAAATTGTTGAGTGTGGTGGAAAACATCAATCAATCATTAGAGCTGTTGATACTAAATTGAAACTAAATGGATAGAGCAGGTAGTCTTTTACCAATATTGTAAAGTTGATGGTCCCCAGAGTAAGGATTCAGACCCCAGGGTGGGGCTAAATTTAGTATATAGTATTTTTGTGTAAGTTTCCTGATACTGTATAAAATCTAAATGCATACTTAGGAATAGCAGAAAAGGATGTACAAAAAATGATGAATTTCAATCAAAACCCAGGGTTATGACTTAAGGATGAGTCGAAATTAGTCATATGTTTTGATGTTTTAATGTTAATACACCTATTATTTAAAGCCTTTCATCAATGTATGCACTTTTGAAGGCAGTGAAGTTTTAAGAACACATCTTGTTTTATACTATTGCTGAACATTAGAATTTAGCTTAGACATTCAGAACAGGAATTTGTTTTTTCTAGATTGCATAGCCCATGGAAGTAGTGATACTTTTTCACTAGCATTCAGGTAACCGATAAGGCCTGTGGGCCTCTTGTATTTATCTCTGTAGACAAGAGTACTTACACTCAGTAAACTTTCTAGCATGCAAGGTGAAGATAACGAACAGTGATCAATCTCATAACTCCTACAAGCAATACAAAATAGATAGTTGGGCAAACACGGACCCCTGGACACACCAGAGGTGGGATCAGGTGCCTAGGAGGAGTAAGCATCCCCTGTTGATCGGTCACACCCGCCGTGAGCCCCATATCCCGATCAGGTAAACGGAGTTATCCGCAGTCAAAATCAGTGTGCCAAGAACGGCTTAACAATCGGTATGAAACACGTCAGACAGCATTTGACCCAATGCGAGGTTGTATTGACGAACTAGATCGTTATATTTGCGAAATGCTGACTTCAATCGAGACTGTTGAAATCCCTGTACCATTAACTTGTTTGTCAGTAGCTTACCTCGATTTAAAAACTGACTATACCCAGAACAAGCTCTTGCATATCGAATCAGTTGAGATATATAAACACCATATGCAGGTGATAATGGAATATTGCTACATAAATGTGGGAAGTTGACGATGGAGAAGCTGAAATCATCCCGTTTGTCATACAGTTGAGTTGTTAGTTTGCCATTAATATCTACTTTCAATAAAATATCTAAGTATGAAGCAGAAGTGGACGACTCTGTGGTGTCCTTTATTTCGAGCTCACAGGGATATATCAAATCGACATATGAATGAAAGCTATCATTGTTAATAGACAAAACGTCATCGATATATCTAAAAGTCGAATTGTAGGTCACAGCGAGAGATTTTTTCTTCTCACGTAGAAGTTTTTGAATAAATTCTGCTTCATATGAATATAAAAACAGGTCAGCTAACAAAGGAGCACAATTAATGCCCATGGGAATTCCAACAGACTGTTGGAAGACCTGATCACCAAAGACCACGAAGATATTGTCAATGAGGAACTCTAGCATATTTTTTATTTCAACTTCAGAGTACTTGTGCGTGGAATCAGAGTGGTGTTTAACAAAGTAAGTTTTTGAATGACTGATCACTAGATATGAATATTTCCGTTTTCCGTTTTTGTTGAAGAAGCAACTGTCTATGATGTCAAAAAGTCTAGTCTTTAATTTATCGTGAGGAATGGTCGTGTATAGTGTTGAAAAGTCATAGGTTTTAATGCTATTGATTTGGGAAAAATTCTGTGATTTCAAGTTTACTAAAAGTTCTTTAGAATCCACATTTGATTAACACCGCTTCTGGCATATGTAGTCGCACAGTAAGTTTGAAGTTTCTCCTTCACAGCTGTTAACATTTTTCGTGAGCAAAGATAGGGGCTTGGTAGATCACTTACTGGATCCAGCAATGGATCTTTGTTTGTAAGGGTTTTTATGTAGTTTAAGAATCCAGTATAGGTACGGTAACTCATATTCATGTTTCAGTTTTAGACACATTTAATATCCCAGTCAATGGGTCGGATGAATATGAGTTACCGAACTTTTAGTAAACTTTAAATCCCAAAACTTTTCTCAAAATCAACAACATCAAAACGTATGACTTTTCAACTCTTTAAACGACCATTCCTCACGATAAATTAAAGATTAGGCTTTTTGACATCATAGACAGTTCCTTCTTCAACAAAAATGGAAAACGCAAATATTCCTATCTAGTGATTAGTCATCCAAAACATTACTTTGTTAAACGCCACTCTGAGTCAACGCACAAGTAGTCTGAAGTTGAAATAAAAAATATGCTGGAGCTCCTCATTGACAATATCTTTGGTGATCAGGTCTTAGGGGCCTCCGTGGCCGAGTGGTTAGAGCATCGCGCTCAACATCACACGGCCTCTCACCTCTGTCGGCGCGGGTTTGAATCCCGCTCGCGCCGGTAAGTGAGAAAGTCTCCCAGTTTACTTTCGGAAGGTCGGTGGTCTCTTTTCAGGTACATTGTATCTGTATTCTCTCTTCCACCAATAAAAACTGTGCGCCACCAGATAACTGAAAAATTGTTGAGTGTGAGGGAAAACATCAATCAATCAATCCAACAATCTGTTGGAATTCCCATGGGCATGAATTGTGTTCCTTTGTTGGCTGACCTCTTTTTATATTCCTATGAAGCAGAATTTCTTTAAAAACTTCTACGTGAGAAGAAAAAATCTCTTGCTGTGGTCTTCAATTCGACATTTAGATATATCGACGACGTATTATCTATTAACAACAATGATTTTCATTCATATGTCGATTCAATATATCCAAGTGGAGATCCGGGTTCGAATAGGTCCTTAGTCCCCCTTGCTTGTCGTAAAAGGCGACTAAATGGAGGGGTTCTTCGGATGAGACCGCACAAACCGAGGTCCCGCGTCACAGCAGGTGTGGCACGATAAAGATCCTTCCCTGCTCAAAGGCCATAAGTGCTGAGCATAGGCCGAAATATTCTCGAGAGGGACGTTAAACAATATTCAATGTCCCAGTGGACTTGAAATAAAAGACACCACAGAGTCGTCCACTTCTGCCTCATATTTAGATTTTATTGAAAGTAGTTTTTAACGGCAAAATAACAATTTAACTTTATGACAAACGAGATGATTTCAACTTCTCCATCGTCAACTTCCATATTTATATAGCAATATTCCATTATTACCTGCTTATGGTGTTTACATCTCTCAACTGATTCGATACGCAAGAGCTTGTTCTGCGTATGGTCAGTTTTTTAATCGAAGCAGGCTACTAACAAACAAGTTGATGGTGCAGGGGTTCCTACAGTCGCGTTTAAAATCATTTCGTAAATTCTATGGTCGTTATAACAATCTAGTTTGTCAATACAACCTATCATTGGGTCAAATGCTGTCTGACGTGTATAATGCCGATTGTTAGACCGTTCTTGGCACACTGATTTTGACTACGGATAACTCCGTTTACCTGATCAGGATATAGGGCTCACGGCGGGTGTGACCAGTCGTCAGGGGATGCTTACTCCTCCTAGACACCTTATCCTACCTTTAGTATATCCAGGGGGTCCGTGTTTGCCCAACTCTGTTTTGTATTGCTTACAGCAGTTATGAGATTGATCACTGTTCGTTATCTTCGCCTTTGATCTTGTTATATCATATTTATACGCCCGAAAATTTTGAAAAAATTATGTAGGGGAAAGACCATAACTACTCAACTAAAATATGACAAGTTTGTCATTCACAAGTATGGCTATTTCGAATTATCTGACGGTTTTATATTTACCGTACCAGGATAACGTTAGAGCCGGCGCCAATACGTAAACTGGAAATTTCACCGCCTCCACTTGGAAGCGGCATCTCGGGCCGATTTTAAATACTTGTGAGCCAAATTCAATGTTAAACTCACAACTAATCAATAAAACGACTTCTTGTACTTCCTAATATCGATTAAAAGAAAATATCACTCCGAAATTCGATAACGGAATCACACAACCGAATTTTCGCTGTCATTAGAGAGAAATAGTCACGTGACTCAATATAGAGCTCGACAGCTTGTTAAAATGTTTTCAAGAGACTGGTTATGTGATGAAAGAACCCATAAAATCGATATTAGTGAGCACAAGAAGGATCGTTTTATTGATTAGTTGTGAATTCGGCTTGCAAGTATTTAAAATCGGCCTAAGAATGAATAAAAGTTCGACACCAGCAACTTTCACCCCACATAGAGAGCGACTCGGTTTTGATGTAAAGTTAGTTTCATACAATGAAGGAAAACCACGCGTAAATGGCTTTGCATTCTCGTGATACAATGTAGTTTTGTCGATAATATCATTACATTTGTACAAAAAAAATGCGAATATCTTAAATACATGGGCAATATTCCCTATGAAATTCATGCAATAACTGTAAAATCAACTAATTGCATTGCAGTATGAAGTGAATGAATATTAAATTTGGGAGAGAGGGAGATCCGGTCACGAATTTGGTAAGCGTTGTTCTATTGAAAATTAAGAAGCTTTACAATCTTTCTAAAGTTCGTCAATTTTTTTGTTTTGTCCTTGAACAGTCCACAGTGCCAATAATAATTCGTCGTTAATTATATTGCTACAAGACATGTTTAAGTTAGCATCGCAGATTTTAAGCTGATGATAAATGCAGCGCAAATCAAATTTGCTCTCTGTATTCCCCAGCATTCAGTCTATAAAAAATGTCCCTTTTTTGAGAAAAAAGTTGATTACAAAGAAATATTAAAATGGACATGTTTACAAAGAGAAAGACAACGGGTTTCACATAGAAGGCGTATTTTGAGCGGGTTTTAAATTGTGGTATGCATTTTATTAAAGAAATATTTCCTTGCATGTTGAATAACATTTTTTTGCTCTTGATTTCTTATTTAACAAAGTTATATAAGTCTTGTTGGATATTTTTAGGAGTACCCTCCCAAATCGAAGTGCAGCTCAAGTTAATGCAAATTCAGATAGACAACGCGTCCAAAATGCACAGGAACTAGAGAACACAAAAAACCGGAGTTTCAACTTTTTATTTTATCATTTGCAATGTTTGATTTTATTTATCAGAAAAAAATCATATTGGCAGAATGTCAGTTTCATTGATCAGATGGAGAGGCTCAAGTAAAAAATTCCTTATCATATTTTAAAATATCGACGATGTGGACTACATTTATTGTCGTACGAAATTTAAAGTTTTTAATAATATACAACCATAGCCTAAATGATTTAACAGTAATTACTAGCGTCCATATATTTCCAGATCTGTAGAAGTATGAGCGGGGCAAAATTCCTCTGGGAATTTCAGCTAATGAGGAAATCCCAAGCTTAAACTCGGGAGTTATATACCGTTTGTGGCACCTTTATGCGCCGTGTAACATTTAAATCATATAAGTGCAAATGTTAATGAGGTGAATCATGTAAATCATAACATGAAACAAAAGAGAATTATTTCATAAATATATTGGGGGCCATTTTTAATATCATCCATTAGGCCTATGCTCGGCGCTTACGGCCTTTGAGCAGGGAGGGATCTTTATTGTGCCACACCTGCTGAATACAAAAAATTAAACCTAATATTTATACATATCGTGCATTGTAATTCTCCGTGGATTACTTCCTAAGATATGTCTGTCGTTATAGCCTATATCGTGCCACATCTGCGTCGGTTTTTGCTGTCTGATTGATTGATTGTATCTTGTTTAACGTCTCGCTCGAGAATTTTTCACTCATGGAGACCTCACCAAGACCGGTGAAGGGCTTCAAATTTAAGCCTATGCTCGGCCCTTAAGGCCATTGAGCAGTGAGGGTTCTTTAGCGTGCCACACCTACTGCGACACGGGTCATCCGTTTATAAGGTCATCTCCGAGGACCCGTGACATTCACACCTGATGCCGATTGATTGATTGAATATTGTTTAACGTCCCTCTCGAAAATATTTCACTCATAAGGAGACGTCACCACTGCCGGTGAAGGGCTGCAAAATTTAGGCCTATGCTCGGCGCTTATGACCATTAAGCAGGGAGGGATCTTTATCGTGCCACACCTGCTGTGAAACGGGACCTCGGTTTTTACGGTCTCATCCGAAGGACCGCCCCATTTAGTCGCCTCTTACGACAAGCAAGGGGATACTGAGAACCTATTCTAACCCAGATCCCCACGGGATGACCTGATGCCGAGCGTTTGGCGATGGAACTGTCACTACCTGTTTTAACGACTCAGGTATGTCGCAGCCGGGATTCGAACCCCGGCCTTCCGCATGCGGGGCAAACGCTCTAACCTCTCGGCCACCACGGCGATTTTTGCTGTCTGACGTATTTCAATTGTAAGGCCGTTTTTTCATTGATTTTGACTACGGATTACTCCGTTTACCTTATAAAGATAGGCTTGTGACGGGTGTTGCCAAAACGCGGAACGGAAAATATGGTATGTAATATCATGAGGAGGTAAGCATTTTGCAAAATGAAAGGTTTATCATGAGCAAGGGAAGCAGAAATTACAGAGAGGGCAGGAAGTCATCCAGAAAATCCACCGTTTCATATACTTCATACATGTATTGTAAAATCATTAATTACCATGAAAAATATTAATAATGAAAAAAACATAATATCATACTGAAAACTGAAAGACTTAAATTTTATATCCAATGAATAAAAGACCCCCCCCCCCCACCCCCCGAAAACAACATTGCAAAAGATGAAATAATTTTTTCAACAATTTCCCCCAAACATAGCGTTCTTAATTTCGAACTTTCTTATGTTCGTAATTTAGTTCTGCACCTGGTATTATACATGTATGTATTTATGTATCACATCAAATTTTAATGCGAAAGAGTCCGGTGTGTATAAAAAGGTTTGCCTCATTTGGGATGAATTTATGTGAGAGTTCGTACATTTACCGATATGCAGCGGGAAAGAAAGATTGAAACAAAACCAATGAAAACTACTTAAAGGTGAAGTTTACGACCTATATTATGAGGAATTAACATATATGAAATAACTAAAATGCTATTAGACAATTTATGCTTGAATGGAATTAAAATTCCATCTCATTATTAATCTAAATATTAAGATACAAGTTAAGAAATGATTTAGTTTAGAAATAAACTGCTAGAAGTCCTCCCAATTTAGGATTGGAGTGCTGCGGTCACTAAGTCTCTGTTAGTTAAAAAAAAATATCAAACACAAGATGTTTAACTTGCTGACTTAATAAGAACATGAATTGTCGTTTTTATATACATATCACACTTCCTGTTGTAAGTACACACATGCACGATATTATGGGGGATTTAAATATGTGTGTTCTTTCTATTCTCTACCCATGTGTATCGCTGCTAGCTAACGCATCTATCAATGCCGACATTTCAACATTCTTGAAAAACGTTTTGTAAATTCTTATACAAACGTTTAACTTCGCTTAATCAATTTATGATGCAGAATTTTAAGATAAAATTGTTTTACCGCTCGTTAAGAAATTCCCCAAATTTGATTTGAATCATAACGAAGTATTGTCTTCCAATTTTTGGTGGTATCTTAGGGCGAATTTGTTGCTCATAAATTGGTTTAGATTTTGGTTTATGAGTTTGAAACTAGTTTTCAAACCAGTTTTGGTTTCAATTCGGTTTACAGCGAAGAAACAAATGAACAGTTTAAATCACAAATATGGCGTCTAGAAGACACAAACTAGCATGTGCATCTCTAATCCTTCATAATACATTATTAGAAAGCGATGATACGGAAGATCTTGAAGTTGGGCTATCTCAAATCCAAATGCAAAAAACATCAATGTGCTCTGCTTTGATGAGCCTGGTCCCCCAACGTCGGATCAGAGTCCCTAGATTTCCTTTTTATGTTGAGGAGGTCCCCAGTATACCGAGCATCATTTCAGACAAAGATTTAGAATGAGTCAAGAAACTTTTACATCCCTCTTGTCAATGTTTGAAGAATTTAAAGACAATAATATCAATGGAAAAACAATTATTCATTTTCATACGCGCTACCTAACAACTCAAATGACAATACAATCCATTGCTGACCAATTTGGAGTATGTGAATGTACAGTATTTGGTATCGTGAAACGTCTTGCTAATATTGTTTGTCGAGAATTTCTTAAGCAATACATAAAATGGCCAGTTGGTGAAAAAGTTTCCAACATTGCTAAAGGATTTAAAGATTTGAAAAAATTTACTGCTGTAAAAACACCGACTCACTGCCAAGAAAACTACATCAATCGGAAGTCATTTCCACCAGTAGTTCTGCATGCAGTTTGTGATTCTAAAATGCATTGTTAGATGTAACCTTTGGTTGGCCGGGTTCTGTCCACGACTCCCGAATTTTCAAACATTCGTCGCTCTACGAGAGAATCCAAAATGATCCAGAGGGGACGTTTCCCAACAATGCACATCTTTTGGGGGGACTCGGCTTACGGTCTTGAAAAGTGGATGATGAGTCCCTATAGGGACAAAGGCAACCTAACACAGAGTCAGCACAAGTACAATTATATCCATAGTAGCACAAGGATGGTCATTGAGCGGACCTTTGGGGTCTTGAAAGGCAGGTTTCGTCGATTGAAACATGTCGACATTCAGGACATGGAAAAAATAGTAAAAGTTGTGATTAGTTGCTGTGTGTTGCATGAATTTTGTTTGCAGCATGATGATGATTGTTCAGAGTACATAGAAGATGGGGGAGAGGATGAAATAAACAATTATGTAGAAATTTTGCCTGGCAACATGGCAGCAGGAGAAAAAAGGAAGAGTATTGAAAGACTTTTGTGAACTTTGCTACATAATAGTTAAGGAAGCTTGGTATATAAGAATGTGAATTAATTCAACTGTACAAGTCTTTAACCAGGGGATGCTTACTCCTCCTAGGCACCTGATCCCACCTCTGGTGTGTCCAGGGGTCCGTGTTTGCCCAACTATCTATTTTGTATTGCTTGTAGGAGTTATGAGATTGATCACTGTTCGTTATCTTCACCTTGCATGTGTATGTGAAGTTGATAAGAACAAAAATTATGACACACGTTGACTTGATCTTATCTCAATAAAAATGATGTTTTGGTATCTATATTTCATTCATTCATTTTAGGGGCAAGATCAAAAAGTTCAATGTCTGAGAAAAAAAAATAAATTCACAGTTTTCATCAAGACCCCTCCCCCTTTTAAAACTAAATATGATGAATGTTGAAACTAATCGATTAACAAGTCAAAATATACGAATATAAATAACACTCTGTATACATTTTCTGTTCATTCACTTTAGGTGCAAATCAAAATTATTATAAAAATGTACATTTAAAGGGGCTGGTTCACGATTTTTGATGAAAATATTTTTCATTTTAGATGGTAAATATTAAAAATATAACTCATGTAATGTTGACAGCCAAAATTCGGACCTTCTGAATGCAAAAATAATAACAGTATTTAGCCTTAAATCTTTGTTATGTACACAAAGACTCGAGTCTTATGTATACAAACAGTATATATATCTTCAACAGTCTCGACTGAAGTCAGCATTTCGCAAATTCTATGGTCGTTATAACGATCTAGTTCGTTAATACAACCTCGCATTGGGTCAAATGCTGTCTGACGTGTTTAATACCGACTGTTAAGCCGTTCTTGGCACACTGATTTTGACTACGGATAACTCCGTTTACCTGATCAGGATATAGGACTCAAGGCGGGTGTGACCGGTCAACAGGGGATGCTTACTCCTCCTAGGCACCTGATCCCACCTCTGGTGTGTCCAGGGGTCCTTCTTTGCCCAACTATCTATTTTGTATTGCATATAGGAGTTATGAGATTGATCACTGTTCGTTATCTTCACCTTACAGGGAATACACACATTTCAGAGAAATAATAGCCGCAACCCCCCTCCCCCCCCAAAAAAACAACAAAACACAGAAGGGAGGGGGGTAGTGTCCATACTTCAGGTACCTGAGTCCTGTGTGTGGGGTTTTTTTTGTTGTTGTTGTTTTTTTTTTTTTTTTTTTTTTTTTTTTTTTTTTTTACAAAACTTACTATCTGACTATGGTAGTATATCATAATACATACCATTCAAAGAGTCCGTGAACATTTTGTGCAAGAATTTTATAAAATTGTGTAATAGAGAAAAGCTTATCTGGCTTCTGAGCGAGGAATGACACAATATTATTGAAAAATCTGCCAGTTACATATACAGTTGTTCATTATTAAGAAAAGTTGATTTATCATGAACTTGTAATTTTTATTTCTTTATCATCTTTCTTCTGGATATTATCACTCTTTTATGATTTATGTATATAAACTTTGTATGCCCTGTGGGCCCCAAAAATTTGCAATGAATTAGTTATTTACTTAACTTACTAATAATGAGATGTATTCGACATTTAGATATATCGACGACGTTTTGTCTATTAACAATAATAGCATTCATTCATATGTCGATTTGATATATCCCTGTGAGCTCGAAATAAAGGACACCACAGAGTCGTCCACTTCTGCTTCATACTTAGATATTTTATTGAAAGTAGACATTAACGGCAAACTGACAACTCAACTGTATGACAAACGGGATGATTTCAGCTTCTCCATCGTCAACTTCCCATATTTATGCAGCAATATTCCATTATCACCTGCATATGGTGTTTATATATCTCAACTGATTCGATATGCAAGAGCTTGTTCTGCGTATGGTCAGTTTTTAAATCGAGGTAAGCTACTGACAAACAAGTTGATGGTACAGGGATTTCAACAGTCTCGATTGAAGTCAACATTTCGCAAATTCTGTGACCGTTATAACGATCTAGTTCGTCAATACAACCTCGCATTGGGTCGAATGCTGTCTGACGTGTTTCATACCGATTGTTAAGCCGTTCTTGGCACACTGATTTTGACTCCGTTTACCTGATCAAGATATAGGGCTCACGGCGGGTGTGACCGGTGAACAGGGGATGCTTACTCCTTCTAGGCACCTGATCCCGCCTCTGGTGTGTCCGGGGGTCCGTGTTTGCCCAACTATCTATTTTGTATTGCTTATAGGAGTTGTGAGATTGATCCCTGTTCGTTATCTTCACCTTGCATTACTGTACGGACGAAACAAAAAGTGACCTTTTTTCCAAATAGGAATAGACCACAGGAGTTGGCAGTTTTATCTGTAAAGGTCTACAATGAAAGGTGAATATAGTTAACAGTTATCATTCTCATAACTCCTGTAAGCAATACAAAATAAAGAGTACGCGGACCCCTGGATATATCAGAGATGGGATCAGGTACCTAAGGAGGATTAAGCATCCCATGTCGTCTGAGCTTCGCAGTGGTTGTTTGTTTACATTGTAGACCTTTACAGATAAAACTGCCGACTCCTCACAATGTGAATAGACTGCTATCAGTGTATCGCAGTTGCGTATGGAAATGTTTTAAAACGTTTCATTAATGACAATAAAGTTTACTGTCGAATTTCCTCTGTCTGGCTTTGATTTTATAGTTACATAATCAATCGAAAATGTTTTTGTAAAACTCTTGTATATTATTACACATATGACAAATAGGCCTAGTATAAAATATCTTACAGCAATGATTCTGGAAGTCCCCGATAATCTCGGACTCGAAATTGCATTCCGCACATTTCAGAACCACAGGTGATGCTGTCGCCATGCTGGATTGATTTCCCGCTCTCTCGTAAACCGAATAAACTGCCCCCAGAGGCGGTTAAGTTGGTTTAACGAACTGGTTTAAGTTTTGGAAAAACAAATAAAAAACCAGTTCTGGTTTTAAACTAGTTCAAAACCAATTCGAAAAACAAATGAATAGTTTACTAAACTGATTCGAAACTTAAAACTAGTTTAAGCGCAACAAATTCGCCCTTAGCTACATTAATCATTCTAATTCTTTAATTCTGTTCCGTTTTCCGTTTAGCAATACCCGGATGTGACCGGTCGACAGTGGATGTTTAATCCTTCTAGGTGACTGATCTTGCCTCTAGTAATGTTAAGGGATTCGTGTTTGCCCTACTCTTAATTGGTATTAATTATAGAAGATGAGATTGATCACTGTTCGACATCTTCACCTTTTCATTCCAACGAACCTGTAAAATCTTGGTATTCCACGAAAATTAGTTCCACGAGTTTTAATGATTCCACGGTACATTAAGGCTAAAAAAATCAAAACCTTTGTTATCTGTATCACATCAATATCTTTATGTTGAATAAACTGTCCACAGCTCAAATTTATAGTTATTATCTTTACCTTACATATTTTTGCTCCCGTGAGGATCCAGGTTAGAATAGGTCCTCAGTACCCCTTGCTTGTCGTAAGAGGCGACTAAATTGGGCGGTCCTTTGGATGAGACCACAAAAAACGAGGTTCAGTGTCAGAGCAGGTGTGTCACGATAAAGATCCCTCCCTGATCAAAGGCCGTAAGTGCCGAGCATAGGCCTAAATTTTGCAACATTTCACTGGCAATGGTGACGTCTCCATGTGAATGAAAGATTGTCGAGAGGGACGTTGAACAATATTCTTTCAATTAAACAGGAGATACCCCCTTTCTATGATTAAGCTACTTCTAAAAATAAATCTAATTACTTTCATTTCGGCCTCATCCCCAGCTGTAACTTTGGATTGGAGTTTTAATGATAAAATAATTAATTCCGTCGTTTCTTGGTCGAGTTTCAGAAGATTGTTCTACGTCCGAGTTCCAAAATCTTGTAGACAACTTTCGAGTCTAATGAAATAGTGTTCCCAGTTGTCACGTGGTCTTAAAGTCATTGTATTCTCTGCATAGCAGGGATATTTATACCCCCCCCCCCCCCAACGAAGTTCTGGGGGGTATATAGGAATCACTCTGGCTGTCTCCAGATTCGTGTCCGGGCCATAACTTCTTTGTTCTTTGACATAGGCATACCATATTTGGCACACAGGTGGATCACCATGAGACGATGTGTCATGTACCTTCATGACCTCTATTTGACCTTGACCCTTAGGTCCAAATTAAAGGTTTTTATATGCCCATCTTAAGACGGGACGTATTATGGTATGGCGTTCATGTCCGTCCGTCTGTTAGCTTTTTCGTGTCCGACCCGTAACTTAAATACTACAAGGCCTAGAATCATCAAACTTTGTCTGTAGATACATCTTGGGTAGAAGGTGTGTCACACATTAAAACCAGGTCACTGTGACTTTTCATTAAGAATATATCCGTCTGTCCGTCCGTCTGTTAGCTTTTTCGTGTCCGACCCGTAACTTAAATACTACAAGGCCTAGAATCATCAAACTTTGTCTGTAGATACATCTTGGGTAGAAGGTGTGTCGCACATTAAAACCAGGTCACTGTGACTTTTCATTAAGAAGATATGGCCATATATGGCAAAAACTTGTCCGGCTCATAACTTGAAAACTATTAGACCTAGAATCACCAAAATTGGTCAACTAATGCATCTTAGGTAAGTGTGTCGCATCCTACTTTAAGGTCACTGTGACATTTAATTAAGGTGATATAAAAAAAAAAATGTTTTAATGGGTACAATCTATACTGTTAACAATATGTGACGGGCGTATCATGTGCCGTGGCGGTGCACTTTATTTTACAATGGATTCGTGTTCGGGCCATAACTTCTTTGTTCTTTGACATAGGCATACCATATTTGACACATGAGTGTATCACCATGAGACGATGTGTCATGTACCTTCATGACCTTGACCTCAAGGTCAAAATTAAAGGTTTTTACAATGGGTTCGTGTCAGGACCATAACTTCTTTGTTTATTGACATAGGCATACCATATTTGACACATGAGTGTATCACCATGAGACGATGTGTCATGTACCTTTCTGACCTCCATATGACCTTGAACTCAAGGTCAAAATTAAACGTTTTACAATGGATTCGTGTCAGGGCCATGACTTCTTTGTTCTTTGACATAGGCATACCATATTTGACACATGAGTGAATCACCATGAGACGATGTATCAGGTACCTTCATTACCTCTATATGACCTTGAACTTTGACCTCAAGGTCAAAATTGATTATAGGGTTTTGACATAGTCATACCATAAGACATGGGTGTATCACCATGAGACTATGTGTCATGTACATTCATGGCCTCTTTATCACCTTGACCTTTGATCTCAAGGTCAAAATTATAGGTTTATGCCATGGATTTGTGTTCGGACTATATCTTCCATTTTCTTCTACAAAGGCATACATTATTTTGACACTCAGGAAAGAGGTAATTTATACCTATTAACAACACCCTTTGGGAGATTGGGGTAAGCGGGGGTATTCTTAGTGAGCATTGCTCACAGTACCTCTTGTTAAAACCATGACGACGACATATTTCTCCAACTGGCCTTGGAAAAAGTCAATACAATTTAGGTACTGTGGAACCCCAAAAGGAAGATGACATGGCTTCGACATAGTCGATCCAATAACAATCCGCTGATGTATGTCAGTAAGATAGAATCGTATACATTCTAAAGGTTGTTTTTTTTCCATGAATTCCGTATGCTGTGTCTAAATGTTGGAAGAGTAATTGAGTGGTCAATCACATCTAATGCTGCTGAGAGATCAAGAAGTACCAACACTACTAATTAATGTTCATCCAGAGCTGCCATATTTGAAATTAAATCAAGATCATTTTCAACGATGAAACTAATGCAGATTTACCGAAGATTCTCATGGGTTCTCGTGGAATTGAATTCACCCAATAAGATACTTTTACTGAAAATTCATTATCAAAATTTCATTTGAGTGGCACTTTTCCATAATTAGACCTATTATTTTTTACACTTAGAATACGTCAAAGTCATCCATGACTCGAGCTAGTAATCTAAAACAAATGAAATTTACAGTTACTCACGTCCGTTGTCGTTTTCGTATGACTTCATTCTCAGCAACTCGATTTATGTTCGGCAACCATCGTTCCGGTGTGACTGGTCGACAGTGGATGCTTGCTCCTCCTAGGCACTTGCTCCCACCTCTGGTGTGTCCAGGGCTCCGTGTTTGTCCAACTCTCTATATTATATTGCTTATAGGAGTTATGAGATTGATTACTGTACGTTATCTTCTCCTTTATAGGATGAGATTGATTACTCTTCGTTATCATCACCTTTCATACTATATGTCTATCATACAATGATTTCCCTAATATCGACAATAAATTCATACATATCTATATATAGCAGTTTTTTTAATAATATGTATACGGTGTGACCGTTGGACCGAGCGAAGCATGTAATGGTCATTGTTCCAAGTGGTAACCATAATTCCCTTAAGTACGGTAGATTATGATTCATTTAAAAATATATATTTTTAATGAAATTTTCCTTGCGCTAAAAACCCTGTAACATCTCAATATTAAAGGGGTTTATATGGGGACAACAGTTTTACAGGATCCGCCTATTCATTGAACGCGGGAAATAAAACGCAAGGCGACGTCAATTGTGCATTGTGACGTCACATTTAGCCTCGACTTTTTTCTCTTTTTCAAAGCAAACAATACGCAAGATCGTAAATACCGAGTTAGCGGAACTCTCTTGTAAAGAAGTCCGGAAAAGCGTGTCGATCTTGGGCATTTTTTGTTTATTCAAAACATGGCATCAGAAGACGATTTAACCTCCACGTGCTTTCCACAATTAAAAGCATTTTTAGATGAAAGGTGTGTAAAAGCGTCTGGATACAGGAAAAATGAACTTCTGAATTTAGCTCGCGAAGCTATATATTTTGACGCAAGCTCTTCTCAGCTTTGGGAATTTCCTGGCTGACAGCAGTGGGGGAAAATCCACCACATTTCCATTAAAATATATCAGTTGTGGATATTTCTGCGTATTATGTTTCTTTCTTGAATCATTAACTACATTCTACTGCAATGCAATGACAGTACACCATTGTTAAAATCGGGTGAATCGATCACGACAAAAGTTGCAGAACTGGTATTATTTACCAACATGCCCAAATTCTCGCAAACTCTGGGTCTCGCGAGACTTTGAAAGGGGGAAGTAAAATTTAAAACCAAGACAGAAAAAGTAGTCGCGATCTTGCGTATTATAAACAACAATAATACATTCCGTATGCAATGAAAAAGGCCGTTATAAAACTAAACAAAATTAACCAATAAATTCAAAATGATAAAAAAGTAACCGTAATTTTATCGTATATTCTTATTTAAAGAAACTCATGAACTCGTTCATCTATTTAGTCGTATTACGATTTTATATGTAATTATTTGCTAAAATCTGTTACAATGATAATTATACTATTCACTTTGAACAAACTGAGTATTTAAATTACAAATTGCACGTCAGAGTCTTCTATTATTGGCATTCAAAATAAAACACGAATAACTGTTGAAGCAGGTAATGAAAAAATAAATGGCGGCGCCCATATGGATCACGAAAAATTCAATGAACGTATATAGAGATTCTCTTTTTTCTGTTGCTGATTTTGACTTTTTCTTTTACATACGTGTTACCTTTAGAGTCTTGCTTCGCGGACGGGACTTCGGTCCGTCCGAGCTTCGCTCGGTATAAACCTTGACATAAACAAGAATAGATATGGGTTACCCCATATCCAAGATATTCGACTTTTAATTTACTTGAATTTTCACTATGCTCAGCTGATCTCTAAGAAAAGACTGCATTTGTTATGAAACTGGTGTATAGTCCTTCATGTCCGTAGCAAATACCGTCACCAGTCTTTTGTCACTAGCAAACAGTGCACACACCGGTGCTTGCAAGACATATGAAAAAATGGATAGATGGCACAAATACGGTACAAAGATATTTATGCTTTTTTGTCGAATTATAAAGAAGGAAGTTGGGGATTAGCAAATTTATTAAAATACAGCAGAAAAGTATAGCTTTAAAAATACTACATGAGAATGCGTATATTATTGGGGCACATACTTTGTGCAGGGTTAATTTTTGCTAAAAATGATCATTTTTATCACAAAATTTCCCTATCAAACCAGTCTTATTTCATCATTCTTCCCAAATTTTTCCTTTTATATCTGTATGGAAATTCAAAGCAAGACATGAAAAAATTGAAATCTCTCAGAATAAATACCATTGTTCTCTAATTTTTACCATGTAAGAAATTAATGTGAACTTTAGAATGGCAAAAACAAGAAGAATTGATGTAATCTACACTTTCTCCAAATTTTGTGTATGGTATAACCTTAACAGCAAAGAAACCCTTAAAAAATAAATAGACATGTATATGTCACACTGAATACACTGCAAATATCTTCAGACTGGTGACCTTCACCTTTTAATTGTGGTCCGAATCCAGGTGTTGAGTGTTGTATACGCATTCCGTCATTAAACAACGGGAAAACCCCACATAAATTAATGATTAACATTCTCTCTCAGAAGAAATTGTATGATAATTAACGAACAATATTCATCAAAGTAATATAATTGTTGCAATAGTATAATCAATCGTGAAAAAATTTTCAATCGAAGAATGACCTATATTTCGTGAAAAGACTGAGGAGGCAGATAGCGTAGGAATGTGAACACTTCTTATATACATTTCTGAGGGGAAAGTGATTTTTCTTAAAAACATTTGACTTTAATTAAAAACATTTGACTTTAATTTTGTTTTCTCCCACGTATTACATACACATCGATATTCTATACATTTGTTGTAATCCTGTATCTGCTGATCATGAATGGAACTATATTTTTTCAGAGCAATTGTGTGAAGAGTACTTTAATCCAGTAATATATCTGGAATAGATAGTATGCACTGATCGAATATATTAAAAATTTGACATTTTAACAAGTTTTTAAAAGTACAGCGATGTCTGTCCGTCCATTTGGGATTCTCTGTTTTCAATTTCATTTCTCTGTTACATATAAAGCTGAAACTTGCTATGTAGCTTCTTTATGAATCACTCTAGATCATGTTGCAATTTTGATCCATTTCGACCTCTCTTGCAGGTGTTTTGCCCCTTTATTTGAAAATTATTGTTATTATTAAGTTATTAAAGTAAATGAGAGCGCTGATCTGGACCTCGGGGTCGTCTTTGTTCAATTTCGACACCATTCTAAAGCGCGAAAATCTCACCTTCCAGTCGAGTCATTCTTTTCGGTTGCTGAAGTGGAAGCGTTCGGGGAGGGGATTAAAACGAGGCACGTCTGTGACTTATTTAAGTACATTTCGGGTAATCACATCAGGTGTGAATGTCACGGGTCCTCGGAGATGACCTTAAAAACGGATGACCCGTGTCACAGTAGGTGTGGTACGCTAAAGAACCCTCACTGCTCAATGGCCGTATAAGCGCCGAACATAGGCCTAAATTTGAAGCCCTTCACCGGTCTTGGTGACGTCTCCATATGAAGGAGCCATACAAGCTTTGAATGTAGGCAGACTATGCCGAATTTCCTCCATGAAAGGTGATTGATTGATTGTATCTTGTTTAATGTCTCGAGAGAGAATTTTTCACTCATATGGAGATGTCACCAAGCCAGGCGAATGTCTTCCAATATAGGCTAAGTTATCAGTAGTCAAAACCAGTGTACCACGAACGGTCTAACAATTGGTATGAAACACGTCAGACAGCATTGACCCAATGATCTATCAAATCAAATCTTGATTTTATTGTTCCTGTGAGGGTCTGACGTGTTTCATACCAATTGTTAGACCGTTCGTAGTACACTGATTTTGACTGCGGATAACTCCGTTTACCTGATCAAGATATAGGGTTCACAGCGGGTGTGACCGGTCGACAGGGGGTGCTTACTCCTCCTAGGCACCTGATCCCACCTTTAGTGTGTCCAGGGGTCCGTGTTTGCCCAACTATCTATTTTGTATTGCTAATGGGATTTATGAGATTGATCACTGTTCGTTATCTTCACCTTTCATAGAAAAGCTGTGGTGGCTTATAAATTAGAGCCCCCCCCCCCCCCCCCCCCCGCATCTTAGTCGTTAAAACAGGCAGTGACAGTTCCATCGCCAAACGCTCGGCATCAGGTGTGAATGTCGCGGGTCCTCGGAGATGACCTTAAAAACGGATGTCCCGTGTCACAGCAGGTGTGGCACGCTAAAGAACCCCTCACTGCTCAATGGCCGTAAGCGCCGATCAAAGGCCTAAATTGGAAGACCTTCGCCTGTCTTGGTGACATCTCCATATGAGTGAAAAATTCTCTCGAGAGACATTAAACAAGATACAATCAATCACCTTTCATGGAGGAAACTTGGTGTGGCCTGCCTACATTCTAAGCTTGTATGGCTCCTTCCCGAAACGCATTCAGCAAGTTGTCAGACTGAAAGGACACCTCACGATTTATTAAATCGTAAGTACTTGATTTTATTTGGGGGGGGGGGGGGGATTTTTATTTAAATTTCAGCCAGCAAAATGTCGATGCGTTTGTCGTCAATGTAAACACGTCGCCATTGTGACCGAATACTTTTTGCACGTGTCTTTTTTTTTTTTTTTAAGTCCATTTGATTAATTCATCAATGATGATTAACTTTTCCGGCCATCACCCCGATAAGGTTTGGAACTTGTAAAATATCTACGTGTTTCTCAAGCCTAGTATCCAATCGTATCGTAAGCCTTTCGGCTAATCGAAATTTCTCGCATGCCGGAAAGGCCCGAGAAGTAATTGGCTCAGTATCGTGCAGCAGTGACATCAGCAAAAGATAGATGTTTCCGATTTAATCTTGAAGAACCGGTAATTAGTCTGGTTTAAGAAGGACCTACTAAGCTCTTCCTGGTATGCATTTTGGTTTTAGTTAAAAAGATTATTCTTGTTGATTTCAATAGGAAAGCATGTTTGAATAAAAATGAAATGTCAAAAACCTTTACGAGAAGCAAAATGCGTGTTTATCTCCAATATATTACTATGTCCTGTTTAACCCTTGGCCTTAAAATCAATAGGGTCATCTTATCCTGAAAATGTACCAGTGTACCAAGTTTGATGTCTGTCAAGCAAAGGGTTCTCAAGATGTTGAGCGGACAGTATATTCCTAAGCCCAGAGTAGATTGACCTTTGACCCTTCAGCCTGAAAAAACAATAAGGGTCCTCTTCTACTCATAAACAACCCACATATGAAATATCATTACGATCAAGAGAATGGTTCTCAAGATATTGAGCGGACAACATGTGGTCTACCGACCGACAGGTGCAAAGCAATATGCCCCTCTTCTTTGAAGGGGGGGGGGGGGGGCATAACAAAACTGGTAAACTACTGATACTGAAATGTTTTTATATTTTCCACAGATAATCAGTTATTTATAATGATAAATTGTTATCAAGGGCTCTTCGCCTTTCATGAGGATGGAGCTACCTTTTAAGACCAAAGATATTTAACCTATAGATTTAATGTAGCTATCATAAATTGTATTTTGAAACACCGATACATTCAGCTTTTATTATTTTGTTCCAAAGGGGAAAATGCAATGAACAATTATATTATGATTTAAAAACAGTTTGAAATAGAATAATGCTCGCTTTCATAATATTGGTGAAAGTCCATGTGTGTGTGCTATACAACCTTGAGTGAAAACTGTTGAAGAGACAGAAACCCCTCAAGTGGACGAATGGAGAGGAGCGGTTCCTTATTAGATACTCGCTATTGACGACGCATCAGACAAAGTTTTTCTTGTACGGTTGCACGCCAGTGTTTGCTAGAAAATATAATCAAATTATCTGCATTTTATGGTAAACGCAATCGTCATAAATATGTCGGATTATGTGTCCTATTTTATTCCGTTGACAAAGGTGACAGAATTCAGTTGCAGATTTCAAATATTACCTTAAGACTGTGGAGTTATAACCAGCCGGAAGAGTCGACAAATTGTAACATAGCCAGTGGTTAGAGTGCAACACCGAGACCTTTCAGTCATGCGATGAATTCACCTATGTTAATGAGCATTCATGTATTTCACAAGACTTTTGTTTGATTGACAAGTTTTGTTTAATCGCGGTCTAATCAACTCTGTATTTGATGCCCTTTATGAATTAATAACGTAGACCTAATTCCATTTGTATTGCAGTTACCTTGTGGATGCTGTCAGGCTATGCATGGCGCCAAACAACTCGTTGTGGTTTATCATTTATGCTGAGGAAACACGATGCTTTCTGGATTCTTTGTAAGTGGTAAGTAATTAAGTACAATGTTTTATCGTGAAAAGAAAACTGGTAGAATGAAATTAAATGTATCTGTTAAGAAATATTGAAATTACAGCTTGGGTCTGAAAAGTTAATTATATCCACAAATTCAAAAGCAGACATCGATGACATTTGACGACACGCAGCGACTTCAAATCAACTCCAGTTTCAATTTAGTAATGATCGAAGCTTTTAGGCTAAACTTTCGTGATTTGCTCATAAGCATTCCACAAACGAAGGGTACATGGGGTCGTCCTGTTTACAGGCCATTAGCCGTGTTTATGTTTTGTCACTGAATGCCAGATTGAATATTTTGTTCTACAATGTACTATTCGAACAAATTGATTTAAAAGAGAAAATTATGACTATTCTGAGGTAAGCTAGTGCTAAACAGAAAAGTACCATCGTTCTGGATTGTTTGAAAATGGTCGCCTTAATGCCAATTCACAAATAGCTCTGTTAAATATCAGTTCCAACATTATTAATCTATTCGATCAGTGCATACTATCTATTCAAGATATATTACTGTATTCGGGTCCGTGTCGCCCAAAATATTGCGCTGGAAAAACTCCTATTTATGATCAGCATAACATATGTTTGGATTATCGACGAATTTGTATAACGTGAAAGTAATCTGATTGAAAGTAAAATGAATCGAAAATCAGATATTTTTCTAAGAAACCATTTTTTAAAAATGTATATACCTACGACTGCTGCCCCCTCAGTCTCTATGTTAATATTAGGCCATTCTACGATCGTATCATTAGTATTAATTCTATATCACCTGCATATGTTGTTTATATTTCTCAACTGATTCGATACGCAAGAGCTTGTACTGCGTATGATCAGTTTTATACACCCGTCATTAGACGGAACGCATTAAGTTATGGCGCCATCCGTGCCTCTGTCCGGCGGGCTATCCGTCCGTCCGGGGTCATGTTTTCCAGACTTTTTTTCCGTAACGGATGCATGTACAACTTTGAAATTTGGTCACAATATCTCCCTCAAGAATTTTAAGAGTGAGTTTGCATTTCAGCTGAATTGATCCATCCTTGACCTACTTTAGGACTATAAGTAGGTCAAACAGTTTTTCGGACTTTTTTTGTTACATATATAAGCTTCCTTTCAGAGGAATACAAGTTCAGTTTGCATTTCAGCTGGATTGGTCCATCCTTGACCTACTTTTTGGAAAAAATAGGTCAGACAGTTTTCCGGGCCTTTTTTTTCATTAAGGATACAGATATTGCCCTTATATTTAGTCAAAGGCTTTCCTCTCAGAGGAGTAAAAGTTCAGTTAACATTTCAGCTGGATTGGTCCATCATTGACCTACTTTTAGACTAGAAATAGGTCAGTTTTCCGGGCTCTTTTTTTTCATTACGGATACAGATACTGTCAAACAAATGTTCTCAATGACCGCACACATGTAAGAAAAACTAAATGCATAGTGATGTAGAAAAGGAAGTCCTCAACCAAAATTGTAAATCTCAAGAACCATGGACTGGAGGTTCTGACTCCAGGGCGGGACCAAACTTGGTATACAGTGTTGATATGTAAAATATTTTCTAAAGAAAAAACATCTTTAGTGCTATTGATAATAAAGTGAAACTAAATGGATATTTAGAAAGAGAAGGCAGTTCTATATCTAAATTGTAAATTTGGTGATCCCAAGGATAGCGTATTTTGTATCAAGGTGGGGCGAAAATGGTCAGTGATTAAATGTGTAAAGAATTGAACATTTTAATTTCTTGATAACGACCCTTCTAAAATTATTTTCAAATTTGGTATTAAGTATCATTGGGACAAGGGTAACATAAATTGTAAATTTCAGGACTCCTCGGGACCTTAGGGGTGAGGCTAAAATTTTCTAATTTTGAAAACTTCTCTCTACAATCACACATCTAACAGAAATGCCTCCACCAAAATTGTAAATTTCATGACCACAGGTTTGGTATCTGGGTGCGGCCAAAATGGTCAGTGATCAAATGTGTTAAGAATTGAACATTTTGAACTCGTTGATAACTATCATTTCAGTTCTTTTCATGATCCCCTTGGTAGAGGCCAGGATGGGACCAAACTTGGTATATAGTTTATATGTGCAAAACATTTAATTAATTTCTTTATTGTTATTTACATTTAGTTTTTATACCGTATCAATAAAGTTAAAGAAATCTTTCCAATGACAATAATCACTATAATTTTGGTCCCACCCTGTAACCAAAGCACTGTAATTACATTGTATGGTAAAGGACTGCCTCCTTCTAACATCTAAATACCTATTTAGATTCAATCAATATATGTATAAAAATGATGTACCAAAATTATGAATTTTGCAACCCCAGAGTTTTGACTGTAGGATGGGTACCAATTAGTCATATCATGTTATGTTACACATATCATATTATGTAAAGTCTTTCAGCAGTACATGTATAGACACTTTCGAAGAGATTGTTAAGTTTGAAGAACACACCTTGGTTTTAATTGCTTCTGAATAAGAGGATTTTTTTTTCTAGATTGCATAGTCCTTGGAGCTAAGTGATCCATACTATTAACTAGTACCCAGGTGACTGATAACGCCTGTGGGCCTCTTGTTCTTTTTTTATATATATATATATATATATAATTCTTTTTCCATATTCACATAATCATCAGTAATAGTAATGAAGATACATATTAATCATTTTATACATTCTCACACTCTTTCACACTACTAGTTCAGCATTATTGGTTGAATACTTCTTATTCTAGGTTACAGATCAAAAATAATTTTCCAGTTTTCCCAAAGTCTGTCAAATTTCAAAACTTCACATGATTTAATTGCTACAAATTTTTCAACTTTGTATTTGAAAGAAAGATAATGTATCAGCCCAGTAATATGAGGAATTTTGTTTTGTTTTGAACAATTGAAAACATATTGTTTGGCATACAGAATTATGAAACTAACAACTTTATTACACAAACTGAGAGGTGTTTCACCAAAAATAACATTACTAACATTAAAACCAATTCTTTTTGATGTTTTTCTGAAAATATGCATGCTAAGATTATTCCAAAGTGCTAAAGTATAAGAACAAGACATAAACATATGTTGCATTGTTTCTACATTTTCTTTACAAAACGAACAACAGTCATCTGAAATTATACTGATTTTCTTGAGGTAATATTTCGTAGGAAGAAGCTTGTAAAGAATTCGGTACTGCAACCACTGAACTTGGGTATCAATACTTGTTTTAAAACAAACTTTAGACAGAAACATTGCCTTCTAAATGTACAGATAATTCAGTGTTCCATTTTTGAATTGATTTGGGTATGAGATCATTACTATTTATCATATCATATAACACTCTGGAACATTTATCAATCAACAGTATAAATTCAAAGTAAAAAGGAATAAATGGTGTACAATTTTTTTTAACATCTGATCTCTTAACAGACAAAGTCTTTAAAAACTTAGATATAATACTGGTAATACTGTTGTATTGCATTGTACATACATTTGCTAGTCTAAATTTTTGTGAAAAATCTTGTAGTAATAAAAAATTTCCATCTTCATCTAAAAAGTCTCCAATTATTTTCACACCATGTTGATACCATGTTTTAACATAAATGTCTTTATTACCAACACACATATTTGTGTTATGCCATACTGGAATAGAACTGAGTTTTTGCATGGAATACTTTTCATCCATTGCTCGAATCATTGCTAACCATGATTGAAAAACATCACGCCAAAAATTATTGCTATGGTTTATAATAGTATAAATATATTCATCTCCAAAATCTATCATTTTTTTTACTACCTCATTGCCATGTACTGCCAAAAAAATATCCACCCATGGTTTGTGACTGTTTGTTAATCTTTTAATCCAAGAACATTTTAAAGACATTATAAAAATTTTCACCTCAACCATTTTCATGCCACCTTTTAAGTAATCTTGGGTGACAATTTGTCTCTTGACCTTGTCAATCTTTGAATTCCATATAAATTCAAAAAAACAGTTATTCAGAAAAGACAGGATATCTTTATCAAGATTTGGTAGTGTAATAAACAGATGGTTTAGCTTATTTAAAAGCAGTGTTTTGGTGACTGTGACTCGACCAATGGGGGTGAGTATTCTTCTATTCCACTGGCGTATCAACGCTTTAATTTTTGGTATCTGAATATTATAATTTAAATCGACTATTTTTTTCATATCCACAGAAAATTCTATTCCTAGTAAGTTGAAAGTAGTGCATCCCCACTCTAGTTTCCATCTTGTATGGTGATATACTTGACTAGAGAATTTTTTAGAGCCTCTCCAAACAATTTTTGTTTTTGAGCTGTTTATTTTTAATCCAGAGAAACTTGAGTAGTAGTCTATAGTGTCAAGTGTAGCAAAAAGAGATTTTGGTGAACCATCAAGAGCCGTCAGCATATTGGGAAATTTTGTGTTCCTTACCATTCACTATTATACCTTTGATATCTGTATTCTGTTTCACAAGAATAGCTAAAATTTCTGCACAAAGAATAAATAAATAAGGAGCAATAGGGTCGCCTTGTCTACAGTCTCTCTGTATATCAAATTGCTCAGATAGGAAACCACTTTGTAATACAGATGCTTTAATATTTGTATTTAAGATTTTTATCCAAGTAATTATGCAATCCCCAAAACCAAAATAACTTAAAACTTTATATATGTAAAACTTATACGGTACCAATTTTGATGCACCATATATAAAATTCCAAGATATAGAGTCAAAAGCCTTTTCAAAATCTATCAGTACAAGTAAACCTGGTGTGTTGTTGGATTCAGTGAAAGACATGAGATCATACACAAACCTAGTGTTTTCTCCTATGTACCGGCCTTTTATAAACCCAGACTGAGTTTCCGATATCAAATAATCTAAGGTAGATTTTATTCTATAACTGACACACCCCGATATAAGTTTATAAAGCACATTTAGAAGAGTAATTGGACGCCAGTTTTTCAGAAATTGTCTGGGTTTGTCACCTTTTGGCAAACATATAATAATCCCCCAGTCTTTGTGATATAGGGAGTTCCTTTTTCTCAAAAATATGATTAACAGCTAATGTGGTTTTTGAGGTCCTTCCAAAAAAAATTAAAAAAATTCTACGGTGAAGCCATCACTTCCTGGTGATTTATTATTTTTCATATTTTTAAGAACTGTATATATTTCACTTTCAGATATCTTGTCATCCAAAGAGTTTGAAGCTGTCTTGTTTTAACCTACGGGTGTCCGAGACTTTTATGATATCTTCCAAATTTATATCTAAGAGATCTGAATCTTTACATGTGTAAAGAGTTTCATAAAAATATTTTGCCATTATAGATCCAAGCTGACAAAATCTGAGGGTCTTCCTTTAGAACACTGATCAGTTTGGCGTGATATGGTCAAACATAAGAAAACTCTTTTTTAGTTCCTCATTTGATCGTTTTTTAATCACTTTCACTTTAATCTCTGTTGATATGAATTCGCAATGACTGGTCTAGGTCCACCATGCTTTCCATTCGGTAATCTATGGATTGCCAACACATCCTTTGGATTTAAATCTACGCCAACTTTTTGTTTAAGAATGGTACATAAATCCGATCTCAGTTCCTAGTCCCTTGTCTCTTTCCAACCCAAAAATTTTATGTTGTTTTTTGGGGGGGGAGTACTGTTGCTTGTAATTAGCTAATTGTAAGGCATCCCCTGACATGATTTGGCATTGTTTTAGGGTTTCTTTCAGTGATCTCAGTTCACGATTTTGTCCAACGAATTTCTCCCGCATAGTTTCAAGATATAAATTGAGCCCATCTGCCATTTCTTTCACTTGATGTTCGAAATCTCTGGCTTTGATCTAAAGTTTCTCTGACTTCGTCCGCGATCTCCGATTTCAAATCTTCTTTAATGGTTTGTTTAATTTCTGTCAGAATTTCTTGTTTTAATTCCGATTTCACTTCTACAATAATGGATGCAATTATTTCCTTTACATCATTCTTATTCACCATTGTTTGTTGTATTTCATGCAAGCTTTGCTGAATTTTACTCAAGTCATTCAATATGTCGGGGGCTTCACTAGGGGTATCGATGTCCGAACTACTTGATCTCTGTTTCTTATGCGGCTGTTTTTCTGAAACCACCGTTTTTTTAACAGCAGCCGGGGCTGACTGTAAACTCAACTGCACTAACCTTCTTTCCGATGCTTTCTGCGTATTCTCTGGTGCTTTTTTGTCATGTTTTTTCTCCTCTTTCCTTGAGCTCGGAGTCTCCGTCGACATTTTGAAAAAACAGTTCGATGTCAAGAACACTTCAAACACACCACAACACGCCAAGAATCCAAGAAAAAAAGTCACATAAAGTATGATATTATCGAGTACTCTGCACCAGAAGAATTCTGTGGAACTCTAAATATACAAGATATTGAGAAATTCAGCGGGGCTCACCTTTTCCTCTCCTACTCCGTGCCCATGTCACGTGATAGCCGGGCCTCTTGTTCTTTCCTATCGGAATATTTGTTCGTGAATTACTGAACTGGGCAGGTATCCATTCTATATTGATATACTATTTAAAGCAAACATTTATGTACTGGTATAGACTAGAACACTGAACTTCTAACCTATTACAGGCAGCTTTCAATTAACTGCAGAACTGTAGCTCTCTGAAACAAGAGGCCCACAGACCTTATCGGTCACCTGAGTACTAGTGAAAAAGTATCATTACTCCCAAGGGCTATGAAATCTAGGAAAAAATCTTCCCGTTCTGAATATCTAAGCTAAATTTTAACATTCAGCAAAGGTATAAAACAAGACGTGTTCTTAAAACTCCACTGCCCTCTAAAGTGCATGTAGTGATGAAGGGCTTTAAATAATATAATACGTGTGTTAACATTAAAAGATATGACTAATTTGGACCTGTCGTAGAGTCAAAACCCTGGGTTGTAAAATTCACAGTTTTTGTACATCCTTTTCTGCTATTCCTAAGTATGCATTTAGATTTTATACAGTATCAGCAGACTTACATATAAATATTAAATACTAAGTTTGGCCCCACCCAGGGGTCAGAACCCCTACCCTGGGGATCATGACATTTACAATTTTGGTAGACTCCTGCTCTACATCACTATACATCGACTCCTGCTCTACATCACTATGCATTTAGTTTTTCTTAAACATGTGCGGTTGAAAAGAAGATTTTTGAAAATTGGTAAATTTTTGCCCGCCCCTAATGCCCCAGGAGTGCAGGAAACCTAAAATTTATAGTTACATGGATTATGTCAAATGAAGATCTTGAGTTTGCTGTTTTATTATGCCAGTATTTAATTGTAAATTTCAATACAAGAAAACAAGATACATATACAACATAGTTATGTGCATGTATAACACGCAAGTTGATTACAGCAACAAAGTTACTATGCTTGTAATATATGTTTTGTGTGTATGTTATGCAGTTATAGATTTGATGGCTAACTCTCTGTTCACCATGCAGTTTGTTGACTGCAAAAAGCTTGGTGCTTGAAACATTCCTCGAACTTTTTGATTGGGCTCGATATTCGCGTAAGCTATTTCCGTAAAAATCAAGTGATAGAGCTAAAAAGTTAAGAAAATCAAGTTTATTTGAGTGTTCTACTGGAAAATATTGATGCGCGGACGCCCTGAATAAAACTAGCCCCAATTCTCTGTGTTTACTCATCATGAAAATATTAACTACTATTAAGAAGCTTTCCTGTGTCACAACATAGGCGAGAAGTGGTGTAAATCATATGTGAATTCTCAAAAATTCCAAAGATTAGTAATTTGAAATCACAAGACTTTTCCAAAATAAGCAGTGCCAAAATTATTGATTGTTTGTTTAACGTTTCGTCGAGAATTTTTCGCTCATATTGAGACGCCATCAGCTGTAGGTGAAATACCACAAATTTTAGACCTATGCTTAGCGCTCAGTGCCGTAGCAGTGAAGGGTTCTTTAGCGTCCCAATGCCTGCCGCGACACGGGGCCTCCGTTTTTAAGGTCATAACCGAAAGACCCGTGATTCTCACTTTTAGATGCCGAATTTTTGGGGTTTAGGTAGCTTTTATTTTATTTTGTTGGAATCAATAAATTAACATTCAGAGTAATGAAAAAAGGCAAACAGTTAAGGATTTCCATATAAATTTTCAATCGATCAATCATTACAGACACTACTGAAGTCATGTACCCCTATGTAGATTTTTATGAAATTCATTGGAAACAGTTTTTTGTTGTTATTTTAAAATAAAAACAACAAAATATTTTTAATTGCATTTATTTATCAGGAAACATATATAACTAAAACACATGTCATTTTCAATATGTTCATCTAGTTTTAGAATAATATGTGTAGAATTATTGAATTAACGTTATTCTCCAAAATGTTAAAAAACAAACAAATGTGGACACATTTTCCTTATAGCATAGTTTACATATACTTGTTTCTGCTTATATTAGTATATGTACATAGTTAAAGTTATTATAGACATTAACAGCAAACTGACAACTCAGATTTAAGACAAAGGGGATGATTTCAGCTTCTCCATCGTCAACTTCACATATTTATGTAGCAATCTTCCATTATCACCTGCATACGGTGTTTATATCTCTCAACTCATTCGATACACAAGAGCTTGTTCTGCGTATGGTCAGTTTTTAAATCGAGGCAAGCTACTGACAAACATGTTGATCGTACAGGGGTTTCAACAGCCTCGATTAAAGTCAGCATTTTGCAAATTCTATGGTCGTTATAACGATCTAGTTGGTCAATAGTACCTATCATTGGGTCAAATGCTGTTTGACGTGTTTCATACCGATTGCTCGGTCATTCTTGGCACACTGATTTTGACTACGGATAACTCCGTTTACCTGATTAGGATATAGGGCTCACGGTGGATGTGACTGGTCGACAGGGGATGCTTGCTCCTCATAGGCACCTGATCCCACCTCTAGTATGTCCAGGGGTCCGTGTTTGCCCAGCTGTCTATTTTGTATTGCTTATAGGAGTTGTGGGATTGGTCGCTGTTCGTTGTCTTCGCCTTCCATTTATGAAAAAAATCCATACCTTTCCTAAATAATTTCAAATCTATAGTTTCCAGAGTATGTGTAGCGCCCCCCCCCCCCAAGAAAAAAAAACCCCACCGAAGCCTGGCACCATTCAGTTGAGCTATTCAAAATCACCCATGGATTAAAATTTTATATAATTTCATGAAAAGACACAGATAATGATTCCTAATCAACTTGGTAAAATGTTTGTGAAAAATACAGGAAATCTATCGCATAATAGACTTGATAAATGGTTTAATGAAAACAGTAATGTCCTTGGATTCAATATTTTGAAATATATCATTGATTAATATATCATTGATTATTCAAATATAACTAAGACTTTTGAAATATTTTATGGCTAACAATTTTTGATACAATAACTATTGAAAAAGACTCCAACAAAATTTATGTTCCAGCCATGCACAAATCTTATTAAATCACTGACTTTACAAATCTCATGACGTCACAGGAGGGTGGATCTACGTTAAATGAGCATAGACGTTAATGGTAAACTAACATTCAACTTTATGACAAACGGGATGACGTCAGTTTCTCCATCTCATTTTTATGTCGCAATATTTATAGGTTATAGACTTTGTATGGGAAAATATGACGACCGAGTTTTTTGGCGCGTAGACGGACCGTGACAAAAAACGAGGTCGTCATATTTCCCATACAAAGTCTATAACCTTTTTATTATATGCTTTCAATTTCATTTAGAAACTAACAATAATTTTATTTTTAACAATAACTTTATCGGTTTAACTGAGTAAAAGATGAAAAACACGAAAAATTTCAAAATTAACGGCGTAGAAATTTGATTGTGACGTAATGTTTGCGGGCCGGAATGTTTCCGGGCATATATCGTGTGATATATGCCCGCAAACTTTTAAAGAAAAAAGAAGAGATGAAATTGAAAGTATATAATAATCCATTTTTATTTGCCCATGTTGTTTATATCTTCCAGCTGAGCAATGAAAAGTGAATATAACAAACAGTGATCAATCTCATAACTCCAGTAAGCAATGCAAATTAGATAGTTGAGCAAACACGAGAGCATGTTCTGCGTATGATAATTCTTAAACAAAGGTAGTCTATTGACAAATAATTTTGTTACATGGGATTCAATAATCCCGTTTAAAGTCAGCATTTTCAAATTTCGTGGTCTAGTGTTATAATGATCTGATTTGCAAATACAACCTATCATTAGATCGAATGTTGTCTGCCATCTTTCATACCGATTGTTAAATTGTTCTTTACAAACTGATTTTGACTACGGATTAGTCCGTTAACCTGATCAAGGGCTCACGGAGGGTTGACCGGTCAACAGGAGATGCTTACTCTTACTTGGCACCTGATCCGACCTCTTGTTTTCAGCTACGTTCTTCGTACACACATTACAAAGCAACCCCATTCGCTCTCACACGTAAATGAATCAGTTCTTTTACCATACATTAGCATTTCTAATTAGAAATAAATGATAAAAGGACCAGCCCTGTTGGTTGACAGTCGAACTTGGTTCACAGGATTCTTCAGTTGAACTGCCTCAGACTTTTGTCAATAGCACGATTGTTTGTCACGGAAGACCGACATATCTCGGTTGTCAAAAATAGATTCCCTTTGATGAATATTAACTCCAAACCAAAACATGTAAAATATTTTCATATACCATTAACCCCTGCATTCAATGAATTAAACAGTATACACAGTTTACTTTTATCTTAATATAATTCAGACACGGGATATTAAAGTCAAATTATATTAAAATATTTACAGAATACATACCAATGACTTTTAACATCATTCGATTAGTAAGAATTTAATTTTAATAAACGAAATAACTATTGCAGTCTTATTATAGGTGCTCAACTGTGTAAAATCCGATTTACTTTGGATTTCCCTAATTTGGAAGAAACATAAATATCCGAAATGCGTCATTCTCTTCTCGTATCGGTTGCAATTTGATGTCATTGTCTTATTCATGCCCGCGTCTGAGTTGGTGAAAAATTGGCATTTATATTTTATAAGTCCTGGACTAATTTGAAGAACCGGCTTTCTCTACCACCTGTGGTCAGCGCAGTGTTGTTCCATCTATATCAAATTAAAGACGGTGATTAAACCTGTTTCATGTATTTTAAATCGGATATTCTACTGCCTATCTCTGCTGTCTGTTAGCATCATCATATGGGACTTTCTACATGTATTCAAAGGTTGGAAGACTCTGATGGACGATATACTGTTTGAGATTATGACACTTGTCTGGAGTCTCTCTTGGCCCTCGATTCTTTTTACTTGTGTATCTTTCTCATTATTGTAATTTACCGTCATGCCCAGAAATTAATTTCAGGAATATCAAATTATATCAATAATTAGTCAAAATAGACACGAGTTTGATCAACCACAATTGATAACACTTGTGTCAAAACCAAGGTGATATTAAATAGCAATTGAATATTTATTACTTGAATTCATAACTGGAAACAGCGCCTCTGTTTATTTACTTGTTAGAAATAAACCTTCTGGTAAAGTACTCTGATATGTGGACACAGGAATACAAGTGTTTGCATTAAGGTGAATAATTATGGTAGTTGTGCTATCAAAGAATCCTAAAATTGCAACCACATATTTCTGAACCATATAATAATTGTCTGTTTCTGCACACCTGTCATTTGTAAACCAAAACGTGCGAAGATGATGTGATATTTTACAGTTTACGTAACAGTTGTCACTTTAAATGGCTGTGGTTGCTTTCAGAGGTAGGCTGTACCATTAATTCCCTGCTACATTGTTGTTTTTGCTTCTTCTTTTTTAATAATATGTTCGTTGAACATTTCATTTTTAGTATTTAACAAAACCGTTTTCAATTCCATATTCGACTGTCCAATTATGACATTTTGTTACGCAAAAGTGATATTTCTTGACACTAAAACTGTCATTTTCAGGGTAAAATCTCTTTTGTTCCGTATTTGGGAGGGGGGGGGGTAAATTTTGTCATTTCCATCATCGATTCTTCAGTCTTATGTTTTCATGTAAATTTTCTGACAAGACGATATAAATGACAATTGAAATATGAAAACCTATACTACAGACAGAGTAGTCCTAGGATTTCTTGTGATAGTTTGAAGCACTCGTATTGACTGTGTTACTGCTGTTAAGATAGATATACTTTTCACAATAATCGGTAAAATGAAAAATGACGACGTTTAGTGAAGCTTCGCGCTCTTCAGAACCTTCTGAAGATTGGAAAGGAAACCCACTAAAGTTTTACCTCACATATTCGTGTTTCTTTCTCATTGGGGGGGGGGGGGGGTGGGTCCGTGGGGATCCAGGTTAGAATAGGTCCTCAGTACCCCCTTGCTTGTCGTAAGAGGCGACTAAATGGGGCAGTCTTTCGAATGAGAACTCAAAAACCGAGGTCCCGTGTCACATCAGGTGTGGCACGATAAAGATCCCTCCCTAGGCCTAAATTTTGTAGCCCTTCACCGGCAATGGTGACGTCTCTATATGAGTGAAATATTCAATCAATCAATCTTATTTGGTTTTTTTACATATAATGTGCGAGTGCGTTTTGATAGAATTGAATATATAGATGGCATGTATTTGGCATCAGCTGCCAATGATGAGCTTTATAGATGAAAGAAAGAAAAGTTTTGAGATTTTGTTGTCTTCTACATCAAGAATTAATTGCACATGCATATATTTTATAATGTTCATCCATTATGTTTCCACGATTGTCTCATGCTTTCTTTAGCGACGATTGAAGTCGGAGAGCTTTCTCACAGGAAAAAAAATGCCACCGGGAATATCTTTCGATTCAAATTTCATTAATCCTTGGTGCGGGAATTTCAGTTTAAAAATTACAGTTATGAGAAAAAGATTGAAGTCGTCAAAGGGATATTGCTTCTGCATAATTTGAGCACAAATGAAAAGACATTGTCTTTCGTTGGCTGAGTGTAAAGAAAAGAGTTTAATGTAATTAATAGGTTCCTTGGAGCCGAGAGAATACAAGAACCACATTGCCGACATTTTTCATCTTTCAGTTTATCGGAGATATTCTTCAGTGTTGGCTATATACATCGAGGTTTTACAATAACGAACAGGAAACCGCTCACTGTATCTACCCTGTCTGAAATTTAGAAATGTGTTCTTTCGTTATGAACTCACCTACATGTAAAAAAAAATAAAAAAATTGTTTCATGATCTCAAGTGCCACAAATTTTGTCCTATGCATGCCGCAGAAGTAAAAATTCTAAATAGTGCTAACGCCTATCGTTACTCGGAACATCTGTGTTAAGTCATGTCCGAAATTCCGTAACCTTTTGCTTGGCTATCCATGTACAAAAGTTTGTAGAGATATTTAAAAAAAAACACCACAACAACATTCCATGTTATTGACAAGCTGTAATCACCATGCGGAGTCGTATGATACCAAACTTCGCTAGAATTCATCAAAACGGAGAGCAATTGTGCAGCGCTTTATGTCGGATGTTTTGATTACAAATCGCATGTCTTGTATACACCAACAAGCCAGTACCTGCAGACTACGGACATGAATCGCTTTAAGAAAATTATGCCTTGCTTATTTGTAACAGGTGTAGTTTAGCAGGGGAACTTGATGAAATGCAGATTCCACATCATACCTGTAGTACTGGACCTAAAACTCCGAACGTCTACTGGTGTTACGTTTTGATTCATATGCGTTTGAATGTAAAACTTATACGGTACCAATTTTGATGCACCAGATGCGCATTTCGACAAATAATGTCTCTTCAGTGATGCTCAAGCCGAAATGTTGGAACTCCGAAATAACACTAAATTTGTAATAACTAGAAGGAAAAACCGAGCGCCAAAGACCACAGGGGCTAAGCCCGTTTTGGGCCCAAACCCTGTGATACCATAAATATATATTTATGGTATCACAGGGTTCGGGCCCAAAAAGGGCTTAGCCCCTCTGCCAAAGACTGGAGATATATGATCAATCTCATAACTCCCACAAGGAATACAAAATAAAGAGTTGGGCAAACACGGACCCCTGGATATACCAGAAGTATATGACAATGACAACCATGTTGTCGTGAAAAAGATGGGTTTTTATGTGTTTCGTATAGTGTGTGGTAAATGTACGTGTATATTATTGAAATGGTCGACAGTGGATATACCCAGATATCCCGCACTCTCGAAACACAACCAATCGCAAGGCGCTATTTAAATCTACTACAAATAACTATTCCCTGTGGTCATGTTTTGAGGACCAACTCTCAATGTTTTCAATACATATGGATATTTTATATGATTAACAAGATTTCCGCTGTGTATCAGTAAAAGGATGGAATGATTTTATTAAAATCCTAATACATATAAATCTGATGATGTGAATCATTTCAATGAAGGAGATCAAATCATTTGCCACGTACCACCACCATTAGAAGATGCTTTGTATGTTAGCCAGTCTAACCTATAATTAAATCAAATCCCTCTAGTCCCTTCCCAACGTTACAGAAATGAGCTATTTTGTGAATTTGTGGGAAAATTGAACAATACCAAGGCAATACGATTCTTTAATTAACTCGATAGTTACTGCGCGAGGCCATAACTCAGTCATTGTTATTTTTTTCTACATACATACATATCCAGCGTATTATAACAATCGCTACGAAATCGATGGATGTTTGCAATTTTCAATTAATGCAGAATTTCCGATTTGTGTGTATTTGAAATATGATAAACCCCAAATTAAAAAAAGATTGCATTTTATCTGATCATATCACGATTAAGTTAGTGGTGGTCATGTAGTCAAACGACCCCTTATATCAACACCAATCACCGACACGTGACGGTTGTCACCACTCTCCTCCATGTGACGATTGTCACCAATCACCGACACGTGACGATTGTCACCAATCACCGACACGTGACGATTGTCACCACTCCCCGACACGTGACGATTGTCACCAATCACCGACACGTGACGATTGTCACCACTCCCCGTTATCCACCCCAAATTTAATGTCAATCTATTTAAAATATAGATCCTTTGATCCGCTAACGTTTATTGCTACACAAGGTAGCCATATACGTGAGCGGATCATGGGATCTAATTTTAATTAGATTGATTAAACATGTAAAATAAACCTACTATTCAACATATTCTGCAAATATGTAAATTCTATAGCTATCGTATCTATTTTCCATATCCGATGTTATTGTTTGCTTTCTACCAATAGGTAAGATGGTATCTATATAAAGCGATAGGGCATCCTTCAAACTTCCGCCAGAGGTCGTTTGCACACAAATTGTGCGGAGACGTAGAGGCCTATGGGTAGTATGGGCGTCCTCGGCTTCAACTTGACATTGGAAGTAGACGCGTTCTGACCTACTGTTACGGATATCAGGTCAACAACAACTGGTCAAGAGACTAGCTCGACCACTTCTTCAATATACCTGGTGGTTTTTATCTCCACTATCAAGCAATACGAGTTCGAGTAGTACAGATTTATTTCGGCTTGTTAAATACGTTCCGTTCACATTGTCTTCCTAATGATATTTAAAGTACCGTTTGAGTTTTAAGTAATGAAACTTCAGTTGAAGAATTTCTACGACTCGGGAATAGAATGACCCTTATTCCCACAACAAAGTTGTTAAGGTACATTGAAATCAGGTTGTCCGTCCGCAGACGGATTGGTTTCCGGGACTTAAAGTACTCCGTCTCTCGGGTGACAAAGATTTCCTTTTATTGTGCATTTTTTTCTGTAGTATATGTTATTATAGTATTTAAAAATCAAACATATAAAATTGTATCCTGATGATTTTATATACAATTGTATCCTGATGATCTAATCATTACCTAAACAGTGAATAGAAAGTATCCGTGTTTTATCAGTTTACATTTGATAGAGTGTTGACATGTTTGCTGCATACAAAATATTTATATGCTTTAAAAGATCGTAATTTTTTTTGTAAAATGTATTGTATCCAGATAATGTATGGTTGGTTTTTTTTTTATCGAAACTTCAATGATACCTATTGATTTAGGGGTCAAGATTTCAGCGAACTGGACTCTGCTACAATTTTTCCTGTGATATCCCTCCTCACCTGAACTCGCACGAAGATTTACCATAAAGTGAGAATGACCCATATCGATTTTGGGGATCAAAAGGTCGATCAACCTGAAAAACGGTCTTGCAATGGGACGAAAACATCCCTAGCACCTTCAAGTCAAATGGTCAAGCAAATTGACACTATTTGCGCTTTCCCAATTTAATTTCACATGAGTCTCTATCCAAAAGAATGGCTCCTGTTGGTTCTGAGTTCAAGTTCTTAACTCGCATATCTAGAAACTATTTTCGAATATTTTCAATAATACTTGATACAACACAGTCAGAGAATAACAAAAGAATAAATCATTATAGTATTGAAATTCAAGGGTCACTACCTCACAAAAGTAAAATAACAAATCATTGTCTTAAGGTAGCACCCCAATTATGTTTAATTCACTGAATTTGATGATTAGTATCGTGTAATTGCGGTAGCGAATCGGGGCGGGTTCGGAACACATCCTAGCCTGTATCCTCTGCTCTCTCTGATACATAGATTGCTGATCAATATATAATCAAGAGCTAAGTTATTTAACTGTGTTCGAAAGACAAATCTTAATGTACATTACTACATGAATAAGTTTATTCTTTCAAGCAGAATATCTAATCTATTGAACATAAAAGTTCCTCAAGTTAGATTTACTAGGGACATAACAACGAGTTACCGAGGACATTAAAAAGAAAATAATGAAAGCAGCACAACGCCTTTGGGCTCTCACGATCAATTCAATACATGGTTCTAATTAGAAATACTAACTTTAAAAATAATAGTGTCTTAAAAAGGAAGGATGGATACTTACATGTAATTACTAGTAAAACAAATGATATTTTTATAGATCAGAGACACAAGGCCACTTACACAGACTGTAAATATATATTCACCTTCTGTTAAGAAAACGATAGCAATGCGACCATTTTGTAGTTTCATTAAACTAAATACTCTTAAAAAGTCCTTAAATAATATTTTACGGGGTTAAATATTGTGTCGTTTGGGGCACTCTGGTATAAAGCAACGAAACTCATACATGATAGATCACGGCGGGTTTCATAGAACTCGATACTCTCCGAGATTTATTTGCAGAAGCTTAGGATTCAACAAGAACATTCCCTTATATTTCATGCAACATTGTGTCGAACAACCTCGAGATAAACAGATCTTGACGAACCAAAATGTCGCTAGGTAGCAAACAATTTTCACTTTGTGTGCTTTCTAGAATAGTTGTAAAACCCGCACTTAATATTTAAATATAGAAACGAAAAATTGATCCATAAATCATACAGTATCTTTATATATCAATGATACGGATAAAAAAAATACATCTTTTCATTATTTTCCATTAGTTTTTCTTATCGATACGGGATAGTGCAGAAATCCCAGCTCTATCGGCTGGATCGCGTGCTGACTTTCTTAAGACCATTTGAGACAGCAATAACGGTATTTGTTGAGCACGTTCATTTGCGAATGCATATTAACTACTGTGCAGTTTATTTATAATGTAGAATTAATTGGTACGACTCCTCCTGACGTGAACAAATTGAGTAACTAGTAACACGAATCTCCATTGATCACAACTTAACACGAAATTATAAAATTCAGACCTGAGACGGTATAGTTAATTCCGCTATTGAAGATCTGTCGGCTCGAGCATCTGTGACAAGGACAAGGAGAGTTCTTTTAATTATATCTTTGGTCAGGAATATTGAAGCTTTATGAAATGAATTTTTTATTCATCATATTGACCGTTTTATAATTTGCAGAGGACATAAATCTATATAAAAAAAAAAATCCTATCTATTGAACCACTAGATCGTTGTGGATAGAAGTGAGAGGGAAGTGAAATTGTGATAAATTATACAAGAGAAGCGGAATATTGAAACCAATGTCTTCATTGAGTAGTGTGATCGGTAAATAGTGCTTTTAATTCTCTCCCCGCAGATTTTATGATGGTTTAACAGGTAGAGGTGGTAATTAAACCTGTTTACGATGAAAGTGATAATGCAGTGTAGAGGTAGAAAGAGGGGATTTGTGGGTCTCTGCGCACCGTATGGTTTGGTTATTTATGGAGGTGCATTTTAATCACAATAAATCCCTGCACCGAGTGAATCATATCGTATTTGCATCGACATTCACAGAAGTTAACTCACAATAAATAAAATCGGATCTTATATTGGTTATATAAAAGGTACAAGTAAGTCGCCACTAATCACATTCTAATTTAATTTAAATTAAATTTGCATTGATTTTTATTATGTTCTTCTGTAGCTAAAGAATGAGTTATAATGAAAATTTACTATAACTCGAACTCACGGTGCATTGTTTATAATTTATATCCTTCATAAAGGATATAACAAGATTTTGATTTTTCTTGTTGAGTCATTACAAACATATGATGATGTATAACTAAGTATCTTTCATTATTTTGTAAAAGTAGTGGTATTTATGAGAGAAAATTGTGCACCTTTGGCCAAAAAAAAAAAAGTAGGAAAAATACTAATTTGAAGAAATGGGCCTCATTTTTCAATCATTGGAAAGTTTGGGGGCATTTTATCATCACATTGAGGGAAAACCCGTCAGTTGGGTTATAAAAGCTCGAAATTCCATTTTGATTGACTGATGTTTCTCTAAGCGAGTTAAGACAGGGTGTTACTTCGATGAAGAGGGCCCCCCTTTGCTTAGGTTATTAGACTGACTTCGTCAATAAACTGTTTACTTCTATAGGACATTGTATTTACTTAAAACCGATCTGCTTTGAAAAGACCGGACTATTTTATATATACAATCTACCACCAAGACATAGATCTATAATACTTAAATTCCTTCTTTTGTAGATGACGACTCGTCTTGGAGGAAGATGGACATGTCTACGACTAGTTCTTATGGCCAACTAAATTTTACGGGCAATGTACCTTTCAGTTTCAACGGAAGCGAGGCGTTCGTAAACTCTACAGTTATGGAGAATGTTACCGCCTCAGATCCATCCGTATCTTTAGGAACAATCATAAGCCTGAGCATTTTATTTTTCATAATCGGTGTTTTGGGAATCGTGGGGAACTCCTTGGTCATCATGGTGATTCTAATCGACAGAAAAATGAGACAGTCGGTGACCAACGTCTTCATCATGAACCTAGCTATCGCTGATCTCCTCATCATGATATTTTTCGTTCCCGATATCATCCAGTTCATCCTGAATCGTGGCTGGCTGATCGGTGTTGGAATGTGTAAAATCAACAGATACATCCAGGTGACATGCCTCTATGTGTCTGTTCTATCTCTGGTGTCTGTGTGTATTGAAAGGTAAGGATTTTCGGGTAAATCATCCTAAATCCCCTTTTTGTTTTGATTTCATTATCTTTTCCGGATGAGCAGGGAATACTTAATTCTGATGGTGTGTATCGGAGAAAACGTCGGAAGTGACGGTGGAAATTGAAAAGTAATTTGTTTATGGCATTCATATCTGGTGTTAACGACAAAAGATAAACATTTGCTTTGTAATGCACCAGAAGTTGATTAATTTCCAATAAATATCACTGGCAGATAGTACATTACCGCTCATATATATCTGTCTTATTCGATTTATATGTTTCGTTTATCTGTTGATAGTCTGGGTTACAGTTCATTAACAATACAATGTAGATTGCTCATCAATGACGCTGTATTGTCGTGGAAATATTTCACAAGTAACGTATTTTACTTGAAGTTTTAGATTCCTGTTCGTATGATATTTTTAAAAGATGGTAAACAGCGCTTTTATAGACTAAGGAATCTTAAAAAAAATATTCACCTTATTCACAATTAGTATACTCACAATATAATTTAAATAGAAAAAATGACAATTATTTAAAAGATGGCCAGGGTTCACAAAAGTACCCAATAGTATTTTTTAAAAGTGTAATTAAAACATATTATAGTCCACTTACGTAGTACTCGTTCGAGACTTCGTCTTAAGCATTCTTCATCTTTTCTCAAATGAAGATAAAATATCCTATAAAATTTATATAGTCAATGAGGAAGTCCATCTCTTGGGGAGCCGTTTATTACAATTTTTTTTATTATTAATTGCAGAGTTCGATATCAATTATATTGCATGGTATTCAAACAGTGTTTAACTTCTCAGAATTATTTCATCTATATATGAGGTTTTAATTCAATTCATTACTTTTATAAATGTCAATACATGTATTGTTATGAGTAGCAGACGGGTTATAATAAGCAAGCACATTGGATATTTTCACATTATCTACAGGGCAATCAATGTGAATGCAGAAGTGTATATTCTACAGTACAGCAGTACATGAAATATTAAAAATATGCTTAATATAAACAATGAATACTATTTGGCATATTTTAGGCTGTATGATTGCAAATCCCTGGTCAACTCTTCTAGTCTTCAGTTTATATTCACTTTGTTAAAGATCATTATGTTATGCCAACTTTACTTTGTCATTAGAAATAAACTCTGGACAAATTGTGTCTATTACTACAAGTACAACCAAACCAGAAAATGTCCGTAACTTCCATAACTGTTAAAATATTTCAATGAAAATAGAAGATGCACAACTACATTATATATATAAGATGAGAATAAAGTTTGAATCAAATCTGTTCAACGGTATTACAGTTAAACTCTGGACAAAGTGCGCAACCCCCAAAATGAAAAGAAAATGTGCGTAACTTCTATAACTGTTAAACTATTTCAATGAAAATAGGAGATGCACAACTACATAATATATAGAAGATGTGCATAAAGTTTGAATGAAATATGTCCAGCGGTATTAGAAATAAACTTCGGACAAATTGCGTCTACGGACAAACGGACGGACGGACAAAGAGATTCCAGTATACCCCCCCCCCCAAACTTCGTTTGCGGGGGGTATAATTAGATGATACATATACTTATTACTTACCAACTTTTATTTTAAGTGGACATATTCCAGATAATAATAAGCTTATCTCCATTAAAACAGAAAAAGTGATTCCATATTTTGTCGTAGATTTTCATCACAATTTGGTCGACTTTGACTACCGTGTGGATCCGGGTTAGAATAGATCCTCAGTACCCCCTTGCTTGTCGTAAGAGGCGACTAAATGGGGGCGGTCCTTCGGATGAGACCGCAAAAACCGAGGCCCCGTGTCACAGCAGGTGTGGCACGATAAAGATCCCTCCCTGCTCCAAGGCCATAAGCCAAGCATAGGCCTACAATTTTGCAGTCCTTCACCGGCAGTGGTGACGTCTCCATATGAGTGAAATATTCTCGAGAGGGACGTAAAACAATATCCAATCAATCATCGACTTTGAAGATCGCAGGACTCTTGCTGTTGACTTGCAACCAATACTTGATGAATTTTGATGAAACTTTTCTAGTGGGTTTTTTCTGTCGTACAAAATCAATTACCTTAAACAAATCATACATGTACCGTTGCCGGTAGATGTTTTGGTCATAAGGCATACATTTCAAGAATGAATTCATTCTTTTTAACACGAAAAGTGTTATATTCACTCACTAACGCATTCAGCAGAATTGATTTCGTTCTAATTAGGAATTTTACATAAATTGGAGGGAATCTAAATATTCGCGAATGAAATCAAAATGTGACAAACAAGGTGGCTAAATTAAAGATGCATTCTTTAGACGACGAAATATGACTTGCTGACCCTCCGAATGCCGATTCGTTTTGTATTTGTATTGGAAATCTACAATGAATTAATTTAGCTTAAACTGGTCTTTCTTTAAAGCATGAAACTACGGAAGTTAACTTAGCAGTAACAACCTTGTCTAGGTTGTTTTATACATTAGGTCGCAAGGGACAGTTTCTAGGTCACCCGAGTTACTCGAGTACGGTATTGCTATTGGTTTGAATTAGTTGTCTTCAACTTCTTGATAACTACCCTTCCTATTCCTTTCAAATTTGGTATGAGGCATTTCTGGACAGGGAGGGGGCATCAACTGGACAATTCAGGACTCTTGCAATCCCGGGGCATTGGGGGGGGGGGGACAAAAATTGACCAATTTTCAAAACATCTCTACAATCATACATCTAAATGCATAGTCACGTGGAGCAGGAAGGCCTCTACCACAATTCTTACTTTTATGATCCCTGGGGTAGAGGTTCTGACTCCAGGGCGGGATTAAACTTGGCATATAGTGCTTGTGTACATGTATAATAACATCTGGATATTTATATGGAGTGGTTATTGCATGATCCCAGGGGCAGGGGATTTAGTATTAGGGTCGGGCCAAAATGATTATAGTTTAGTTAAATGTCTTATCATTTGAAAGACTCTTAAACTTTGCTAATACTACCTTACGCGCTAAACTAAATGCATGTTTTGGAAAAGCAGAAAGGGGCGTACCAAAATTGTGAATTTCGCAACCCTCGGACTCTGACTCTAGGGTAATACCCATGCAACATTAATCTCATATATTATACAAAGTCTTCCATCGATGTGGCACTCTCGGAGGCATTTGTGTGGGGGGGTTTTAAAAGTAGACTGCTGCTGGATATCGGAATTTAACTTAGTTGTACAGAAAAGTAAAATTATGGATATTGCAGCTCTTGGGGCTAATGATACTTCTAACTATTGAGCAATAAGACCAGTAGGCATCTTGATTTTTATTTCACGCATTGTGCCAAAGGGGTGTTTCACTTTCTAATTTAGTTTAAAACACCTTTTAATTTAGTTTACCGAATTTCTTTGGTGGTTTTTTTTCAGTGGCGATCTCTTCAAATTACTCCTCAGAAACCGTAAATGAAGTTTCTTTACAATTTAAGCTAGAAAATTTGTAAACACAATATCAACATCAGTTTCTATGAATCTAGGCCCTTTCATCATGTACATTTTTTCGTGTTGTTTTTATTTTCATTTCCTCCCCCCCCCCCCCTAGCAAATTCCCTTCAGCCTTTTGAAAACTGAGACAATGTGAATACCATGGAAGGACATGTCGTCTAAATGCACGTATAACCGCTCTGGTATATCCCGATATTCTCCCAGAAAGCCACAGTTCTGTATATAACAGTATGAAGTCTCTACTTAGCATTTAACGGGTCACGGTGTTTCAGTGATAGAGGTTTGCTTCGTAACCGGAAGGTCGCGAGTTAGAGCGGAGGCTTGTGCCATGGCCGCGTGAAACAAAGGTAGTGATTGGTCTAATTGTGGCACTTCATCTACAACTGGTGACAGGTCGTGAAAGAAATAACCAACCTAGTAGCCTACATGTATCTTATCTGCCATCCATCAATATTTTTTTTTACTAACTGTGGTCGTGACATTCTGTTTTAACACTGTTGAAGTTCAGCATTACAGCTAGCATTGAGTTTCGCATTTGATTTAATGATAGCTAATGAACTTCAACAGTGTTAAAACAGAATGTCATTTGAGTTTCGCAATTGACTCACGTCTCAAATGAGTGAAAAATTCTCAAGAGGGACGTTAAAGATTGATTGAATATTGTTTAACGTCCCTCTCGAGAATATTTCACTCATATAGAGACGTTATTCAAAGAAGATACAATCAATCATGCAAGGTGAAGATAACGAACAGTGATCAATCTCATAACTCCTATAATCAATACAAAATAGATAGTTGGGCAAACACAGACCCCTGGACACACCAGAGGTGGGATCAGGTGCCTAGGAGGAGTAGGCATCCCCTGTTGATCATACAATCGCATTTGACTTCTTCCACGCACATTTTACTACATGGACTTGCTTATCGCGTATCTTCTTCTCAACATAAAAACCCACTTGACAAAATAATTCTCATCATTAAGAACCAGTAACTTTCATAACATACACATCAGACCACTTCAAATATCATTTTTAAGAAAAAATGATAGGTATTTTGAAACTATTCCTTGCTATCATAAACATTATTCCACTCGCAACTAATCAACAAATTGGGTTTCCGACAGATGCATTTTTAACTCTTCATCTCATGATGCTATTTGCATGTTGGATTTATTGCCCCTGCAAAAAGCGGGCGATATTAATTTTGGGTCTGTCAATCATTCTGTCTGTCACACTTTCGTTTCCAGACTATATGAAATTTCACACAATAATTCCTGATGACTTGAGTATTGATTATTGTGTATCGTTTAACGTGCCTCCCGAGAATTTTTCACTCGTATGGAGACGTCACCATTACCAGTTAAGGACTGCAAAATTTAGGCCTTTGTTCGGCGCTTACGGCCTTTGAGTAGCAAGGGTTCTTTATCGTGCCACACCTACTGTGACACGCAACCTCGGTTTGGCGGTTTCATCTAGGGCGAAGGACCGCCCCATTTAGTCGTCTCTTACGCCAAGCAAAGGGTACTGAGGACCTATTCTAACTCGGATCCCCATGGGATATGACTTGGAAGAAGACCCTTATTGATATTGAGGTCAAAGATCCTTATATTTTTTTGTTTTCCACAAGCTTATGCAATGATATTAAATGTGATGAATATTTCTGACACTAGATAGACCTAGAGCTATTGGTTTCGAATTCCAAATGTCAAGGTCACCATTCGTGTAAGTCTAACACACACACTCTTTCTGAAAGTGTTTACTTTTAATCCCTAGTACTAAAAGATTCCGGAGTATGAAGGTTTTGGTCAGTCCGTCAGTTTGTTTCTACACCAACCTCCGGATGGTGACAAGGCTTTCATATTTCACATATGTAAATCCTAGTGACAAGACCTTTCATTTGATACCAAAATTTTGTTTTGACCATCTGACCTTTTCTAGAGATACTGAAAAACAAACACATTTTGGTAAAAAAAAAAAAATTGTAATAAAGTTTAAACAAAAAGTAAAACGTTTAAACATGCCAAATAACATAGTAATCAAATTACAAATGATGTTGCCCTCTTTTTCAAGTTGTAAGTTAGGTCAGCATGGGAAATATTTTCATTTACATCTTTCATTGAAAATCGCGATAATTGACGCTAAACAACATTAAAAGAACCACCATGGCCTATTCTTAGATTTTTACAATGGATGCTCTTTAAGGTGTTAACTTTCATTATACAATGATTGACTGATTAGATATTGTTTAACGTCCTTCTCGATAATTTTTCACTCGTATGGAGATGTCACCATTCCCGGTGAAGGGCTGAAAAATTTAGCCTTAGATCCTCGGCGCCTAAGGCCTTTGAGCAGAGAGGGATCTTTATCGTCCCACACCAGCTCTGACTCGGGGCCTTGGTTTTTGCGGTCTCATTCGAAGGACCGTTCCTCTTACGACGAACAAGGGGTACTGAGGACCTATTCTAACCCGGATCCCCACGGAATTTATACAATGAGATTTCATCATTTTTGAATTGCTATGGTTTTATATAGCGCTCTGAAGTTGAAGATGTTGGATACATCATGAAGCCATTTTCTAGTCATAGTCAACACAAGTCTTGTTTGTCAACGAAAAATATGATGAATTTTTATGCATGATATTAGTAGATGCTGAATTTGTTCAATCAGATGACAATCAAAAATCAACTTTATAAAAATTAAAAAATTGGTTTCCATGACAACAGTTTCAGAACACTGTTAACATGTAAAAGGAGTGACATTTTGCACTTTTTTCAAATATATTAAGTAATCAAAACGCTTAATCACTAAATATGATTATGTTTTGTAATATCAATGATTACTTCACTCAACTGTATTTATAACGATTTCATATCAGGTTTAAATGAAAAGGTGCATTTACGTTTTGTGAATTGGCAGTGGTGACGTCTCCATATGAGTGAAAAATTCTCGAAAGGGGCACCACTGTCGGTGAAGGGCTGCAAAATTTAGGTCTATGCTCGGCGCTTATAATGGCCTTTGAGCAGGAAGGGATCTTTATCGTGCCACACCTGCTGCGACACGGGGCCTCGGCTTTTGTGGTGTCATCCGAAGGACCGCCCTATATAGTCGCCTCTTACGACAAGCAAGGGGCACTGAGGACCTATTCTACCTCGGATCCCCAGGAGATCGTTAAGAATGTTAATATTGTAGATAGACTGGTGATAACTACGTAATACACGACAGAGGGTGGTGCTCATTTGTAAAGTTTTTGTAAGACAAGTCAGAATACAACATTTTACCATAAAAATCAAAGATGTTTGCGAATTGTCATACCGATAATTGAAATCCGTCGTCAAAGTTTCATGAAAATTGACTGCGGGTATATTTGTAGTTTGCGATCTTTGGCGCAATTGCGTGTAACAAGTGCAGTGTCATTAATATGAATATAAATTTTGGCGAATATTCCTCATCTGCCCCCAAAAAGCCTACATTTCCAACGCTCCAAAATTTAGCTGTGAGTATTCAGTCCGATATACGTATCGACAGCTGCGAGTTTTAAGTCCCATATACGGTCTCGGAATCTATGAGTTTTCCGTTCTCATGGGGCCCTTAATGAATGATTTAAAGGTATGTTTGGACAGAAGTGTAATGGAAATATATGGTATCCTCATGTAGAGTGCTATTCAATTCCAAAATTTGTTCACAGCATGAGGAAGGTACCTTGCATAAGAGTCTGAAAAATTACATAAAAAGCACCTGCTCAAGTCAGCGATATAACCAATGGATCTCCTACTTCAAAATTTTCTATCCACTGGCCGTAGTTCCACCAATTGACAAGTATTTTACGATTCTCAGTCATTTTAAATGGTATGAAAAGAACTAGAAAATTAGTTAAATGAAATTTGCACTCACTATTTATATATTAGTGTATTCATTATTAGATTTTCTATGTATTTCGTTTAAATATTTCATCATTAGCAGAACTGGAAGCCATGCTTTCAACACGATTCATGCTTTTATTCTCTATACGTCTTGTGTCACAATAATTTTAAATTTTCGTGAGCTGCCTCTCAGTTTATTCTATTATCGCTCGTCAATACTAGTATGTTTGCAATAGATTGAAGAAAAAAAGAATTTTATTTTGATTCTTCATTAGTTTTGTTATTCGATGAAACGTGGTTTTGAATGTCCCCCCCCCCACACACACACACACACAATCCCAACTTCTTAAGGCGTAAACGGTAACATTCGGATTTCTTTTAAGTTAACTTTAAACTAATAATCATATCAATTAAAATTATGATGTTTAATAAAGCCCGTACACGTATAGGATTTTTAAAAAACGTGTACTTTGTGAATTAGAGCCTTCAGACTTATACAAATTTTGATAAGCAGCTCAAGAAAAGATAATGAATTTTAGCAATAAAGTTAGCAGAAGCGGCCTGCAATGTGATTTTGAATTGTTTTACAATTGTTTCGGTATCAAGAAGCTAAGCTTTTATTTGAAATGTATACAATTGACATCCATGATGAAAATTTAAAGAGGCATTAAAGTCAAACCTGCATGGGTTATATTTCCCAATTAAAATGATTTTTCAGTTGAAATATTGTGTTTGTTTGAATGGCGTCTACTATCTTACTTAAAATTAGTTCTTCGTGATAACCGAGAGTCGAACTATTAACGAGAACGTCTTGCTAAATGTGAAATATACAAAAACACATTAGAAAGTATTGGAAAAAATAATCATTCTTATTTAGACGCGATAGCACATGTTGGTTCCCGCTGCTTAGCAGCGATCGTCGGATGTAGAGCGATGTGACAATTAATGAAGCGTAAGGAAAATTGGTAACTTCGCACGAGAATCTTTCCACGTGAAAGACAAAAGAGATCTTTGTTTCTCTCTCTCGATGAAATTAACAAGGCTTCTTGGAATTGGCGACAGGAAAAAGTGATCATCACTTACTGTTAACTGCACGAATTACACGCAAATAGCACGAAAAACGGTCTCATCTTTCTTTTAATGTGCAACATTTTAGTCTTCAACCTGTAACTTACCAAACTGAACGAATTGCAAAAAACACGGTCACCTTATACAAGAAAATTTTAAAACCTATCGATTGCAATATCTGTGCTTTAAGAAAGTATAGGAATTCATTAGTGAACTAAGGTTTTTTTCCTCTCCGTCATAATGATATAGGAAATGAACTTTAAATTACCAAATGCTCTTAATGTAGTAGCAAATGTTTGGTTCGACTACTGAAAACCAATTTCAAAAGAAAAATTTACTCGGAAGTTAATAATTGTGTTTGCGTTCTCATGCCTCATTAACGTGTGTTCCAAATTGGTCAGTCCCAAAACGGAACTGTGCATGCAAGTCACGGTTTATTTTGTATTGATATATATACTCCAAATCAAACATAAACTTTTAGACAAATTAACTTGATTACTACAGAGGTCTCACTAAACAATGTAGAAAAGTCATAAAGCAGTATCTTGTCTTCCGAATTGCCAGCTTCAATAAATATCAATACGTTTGTGGTATTCATTCCATTATACTTGTGTTTGAGATTAAGGTGTTCGATGCATCGTACGTTTTACACAAGCATTATATAAGTAAGCATTCTATAAGTATTGCGTAGTAATAAGTATCCCCTACTGGTCACAAGTCTAGTTGTTGGTGTAATATTCTGCACGAATAATCTTACGTCAACAGATTATGCATAATGAAATTAATAAATTATTTTAAAAATATGAATATAGAATTTGAATAGTCTATATATATGTATGGTTCTGAAAGTTTTGCATTAACTTTTTTAATACTCTAACATTCGCACTCGAAGATGTCTATCGTCGCATCAAACAACGCGCCATTCGTATCCTCGGCTTCCAATTATTTTGCCGTGTTAGGAACAACCTCACTTCCATTATTCTGAACAATGAGGCATATAAAGATCAGCATTTTCAGGTGGTGCTATAGTGACGGGTTTTTGAGCGCTCCGCAAAAAATCGTTTTGTTTCTTTAAAACATTGAAAAGCTTGTAAAGACGCTGAATCAAAGAAAAAGCCGGTTCCTGTGAATTATTGTGACCATTCTTTGTGGATTCGACATTGTTTTTCTTTTTCAAGTGTTAAAATCACCATGGGTATCCACTCACCGGTTTTCGAACTACATGTATGCCTCGGAATCTGGACGGAGGAAATTTCAAACAAAAAGAATGAGAAAACGGCAGATCGAAGCGGTAAATCAGCAAACAAGAGGATCAAACAGTCACTTGACTTTAGATTTACATTCGGTGCCGTCGTCTGTAAAAAGTGTTATTGTTTCAGACGTAAAACGGAGTTAGCAGTTCCGACACTGAACCTCTTACTCTGGGTACCGACATATCTGATGAACTGAGACTCATTCATGGAAGTCTTTTAGTTACCAGTGAGTCTATGATGATATTGAAAAAACAGTAACTACATATTTTTTTCAGAAATAAAAGGGGGATTAAAAAGAAATCGTAACAGATGTCAAAAGAAAGCGTCAAAGCCCAGGTTAAACACGCGTTTTAAAAGGAAAATAACCAAAAAGCAAAAAGAATTTTAGCATGAAACTAAAGAAATCGCAGAGGGGGTGGACATTAATTCAACTCTTGGAAATAATTCAAAGAACATTTGAAAGAATCAATATCAATGCAAAACACAGTGAAAACGGAATCTGCTCCAACTCTGGCGAATCACAATCAACATTTAATTTTTAGGATGGAAAGAAAGCACAGAAAAATCCTCGTGACGATTTGTGCGTCATAATGTATATGCGTCCTAATATATCTGAAGGGTCGGCGGGCCTTTAGTATAATATATCATCAACCCTTCAGATATATTAGACATAAGATTCACGGGGTAGAAGGAAAAACCAGACCAACTACTAGTATCGCTAAATTCAGAACGTCCGAAATTAAAGTGAAGGTAATCAGAAACAGATCATAAGAGAGAGGCGAAAAAGCGATTCTTGATGTTGAACCATTTAACACAGATGGACTCCTAACTTCTGAGAGACTTGAACAACGATGACCGAATCCTGAGTGGCACTTTACGGGGAAAAAAATTTCGCATTAGATCTTTAAAATCACTTAACTGTGACGAAATTTAAACTTGATCAGTAAACTACACACTGAATTCAGCTTCCTAAATCAAAGCAGAATGAAAAGTGCGGAAAAGCAAGTGGAACAGATTACACGACGGAAAGACCACCCCGTACAGACAGACGAACACGTACAGCCAGACGAAGTACAGAAGGGACATACATGTATGGACGAACACGTAGACAGACGAACACGTACAGATAGACGAACACATACAGATAGACGGACACGTACAGACGGACGAACACGTACAGATAGACGAACACGTACAGACGGACGAACACGTACAGACAGAAGAACACGTACAGATAGACGAAGAAAAAACCTATAGTTCCCTGCGGTTTCACCGGTATACTTAACTATACACACGCTTGAACACGTGACAAAAATGAGCCATTTATTTAATTGAAATTATATCTACGAGTCTGAAACAGACTACAGCTTCCACCTACACCCCACTCCACCTCGCCAACACCATTTGACCCGTCTTTTTGCAAAACATCACCTGACGGACATTAACATTGTAGAGGTTCTACTCCAATCGCTCACAAGATATAAATTTCTCCTTTTTCATATTTCAGATTTCTTATCATTCCATAGTCCGATAATGTACAAAGTTTTCATTCTAATAGCCCAGGGACGTTATTACTTTAATCCCCTCGCAATTCATTGCAAGTGAGGATATAGTAACAGGGCCCGTTCGTATGTGGGTGGGTGTACACTGTAACACTGAGCTTGTAGACACTCCACAGGCTACATCTTATGCTCCATTGATTCCATACTTCAGTACTTGTAGCTTTGTTATCAAGAGAGGAAGAACCCTGGGGTCAAAAGATCAAAGTGAATACCGGACTTGATTGATTGATGTTTTCCGTCACACTCAACAATTTTTCAGTTATTTGGTGGCGCCCAGTTTTTATTGGTGGAAGAGAGAACCCAGATACAATTACCTGGGAAGAGACCACCGACCTTCCGCAAGTAAACTGGGAAACTTTCTCACTTACCGGCGCGAGCGGGATTCGAACCCGCGCCGACCAGAGGTGAGAGGCTGTGATTTTGAGAGCGATGCTCTAACCACTCGGCTACGGAGGCCCACCCTTCATAGAAAACGTTTGTAGACATTCATTGCGAGGGGATATACACGCCTTGCGGATCTCCTGTTACTCTGTGGTCCGGTTAAGAGATTGATTGATTGAATATAGTGTAACTTCCCTCTCGAGAATATTTCACTCATATGGAGACATCACCACTGCCGGTGAAGGGCTGCAAAATTTTGGCCTATGCTCGGCGCTTACGGCCTTTGAGCAGGGAGGTATCTTTATCATGCCACACCTGCTGTGACACGGGACCTCGGTTTTTGCGGTCTCATCCGAAGGACCGCCCCACTTAGTTGCCTTCTACGACAAGCAAGGGGTACTGACAACTGAGGACCTATTCTAACCCGGATCACCAAGGGATTATATATGTATTGAAAGTATTTACTGATTTCCCAATATTCATAAGTTAAGAGAGGTTACTATAATAAATAATTGGTTGTCAATAAATTTAGATTATTTTTTGCGATACCTTAATCTCATAATAAAGCAAAGACATGTCTTTTTTTATGAAAAGAACACATTTATATATAGTGTACATCTGTGCAACAGAGTAGGGTTCAATGTTCGGAAAAGAATGACACAAATGGACACACAATTACAATGTTGTAACTATATTCTCAAACAACATGCATCTCGTAAGCCTAATCGAACAATACCTATCCATAGCATTAACGAATTCTTTAACAAAATACGGCACATACAATAAAACTGTAATTTGTGCCCAATGCCCATTATTGATAAACGTGACATAAAAGTTAATTTAGCAACCAATTGTAAGAAACTAGTAGTAGTCGCTTGATTAAATGTCCTGGCATCATGCCAATCTCGGGCACTTTTTACAGTTTGTTTCAGAATCAGAATGCGAAAGATATAACATATTCGGACGAGCGAATTGGAATTACGTACCGTTATGCATACAGTGTAGCCTAATTTGACTGATTTTATCAACAGTGGCATTTCCCTCACCTCGGAGTTTTTGTAAATTTCCATGATAACGAATAAATATTGCACTTTCTGACAATAATAGGATATAGGTCAAACCAAATGTACCACATTGCTAGGTCTTACTAGCCTCCAATCAAATTATCCCCCCAAAAAATAACACAATAATGACAAGTTATTGTTTGGTGCGCTGGAATGGCTGGGCTTGCGGTATTATCGTTCCTGAATCTGTAAAACACCAGAGTATTGGCAAAGAGATTCGCAATGTGACATAGTACCCCTCTGAACACAATGAGCACGGCTCTATTACTCTCTAGGCGTCCATTCCAGAGGAATAATTACTGCGGATTTATAACGTACTCTGCTGATGAAAGACGCGCTAATGGCTCAAGTTTTTAAAATCTATCATAAAAAACAATAATAATGAATGGTTTTTGTTCTTGTACTTGATTTGATGCAAATTAACGGAACTCGAGTACAATGAGTATGTTATCCATGTTGCGCATTGATGGCAATATTAGAGTCATCAAAAATACTATCGAAAATATCAATTGCCTCTGTAAATCTGAAATATCACTTTCATGCAAACATGCGTGCCCAATGCGCATCAAGAGTTTTGGTTTGTATGAAACACACAAACATCTTAACTTTACGGTACAGAAACGAAAATCCGTGGGGGTCAATTTTTACTGCATGCAACCAATATTTGTTTATCAACCATGAATTCAATACAGGATGTCAAAATACAAGTTCAAAACTAACACAAAACAAAAATCATTTCGACATCAATAAATTGAACACCGACCGTTATAAACAGGCAATGAGACTAATTTGGGATGTAACTCTAGCTGCATACCCAGGTAATGACAGCGGTTCCAGTGGTTTGCCACTTTAAACAACATGCTTAATGTTTCCGTTCATTGAGTGTTGTACTTCACAGATTTCCTCTTATGTCGACAGAGAAAATTAATCCTTGTTCTGTTTGGTCAAAATGGTGACTGCCGTTGTGCACTATCTACCTCCATCGTTACAATTGATCCAGGAAAATCTATGATAAGCAAAAATTAGTGTTATATTTGAATTCTGAACAATAGAACCCAATCTCAAATCATAACGATAAATAATACAGGTACATTTCGTTGAAGAAATTGTTAAAATTGTAATTCATACAGAACTTCACGTTTCCTATGCATTGCGTCTCGTCAGAATCTCATGGCTGGACACAGTAAAGAGTCTCAAATTCCACTTAGCTTTGTATGTATAGAGTATCAAATCTTTTTCATGCTCCTAAATAATAGAGAAACATAATAAGTATGCAAGATTGAATTAATTAAATGTTTTCGAACTCTTGATGTCTTGACAGATTCTAGGGCATTTTCATTGTAAAGAGAACCAGAAATATCCCTCAAAATAGGAAGTAACTGAAGAAGCGTAGTTTAATTAACACATCTCTGCATCATTAATGATTAGAGTTCAGGACAACAGCTAGCTGGGAGCAATTTATAAGGAAATCTAACGCTGTATCCAGCAAGTGTGATAAATATTTAAAGACAACCGAACCCAATTAGCATCAAAGTGACAGCGTATATAAAAAATATACGGTATGAATACCATCAATGTGTTTTGTTCATAGTTTAAAAGTTTCTCGGGATTGGTGATATAACGTCTGTCGCGACACGGGTCCTCTATTTTGAAGGTCATACCCGAAAGATTCACGAATCTTCTAAATGCCGAGAGGTTGGCGAAAGAGCAATCACTACCTATTTTAACGTATAAGATTTGACGTGGGCATGGCACGAGCGGGGCTCGAACTCACGACACCCCCCCCCCTCCCCCCCCCCCCCCCCCCCCCCGGTTACGGAGCGAACGCTTTACCACAGTACTAAGTATAAGCGTAAGATCATCAACCTTGGTGTACATGGTCCCCATAGTGTTGGTGCCGATTATATTTTGAACAGTAAACATTTTGCTTCTCAAGTTATACTTCAGTAGAGTGAAACCTTTCTTCGATTTGATATTACAAAGTCATACTAGTACTAAAATGTTAATACTTTCTGATATCAGGGAAAGTGTGAAAATAGCACTGTCAGGGCAGATGTTAGATGAAAATGCTTTCTTTAATTTCTATTGCAATATGAATATATTTACCAGACGTATTTGCAGTGTGAGCGTGGCTCTTGATCTTTCGAAGTGTTGATATTGGTTAGTATAAGCAAAAATTAGGGCTTTCAAGGATTTCAACGTCAGACTTGATGTTCTTCAAATTTAAGACGTGATTGACAATTCGTAATGTAGCGGTAATACACTGAGGTTTAATTGATATATTGAATCGTAAGTTCCTCCACACTCGCTAATCGTTTTAGTCTATGCACACAGTTTCTAACTCGTGTAATATTAATGAATTCAGTTATGAAATGCCTTTTGTGCTTTCAATTAACGATTTTAAAAAATACCGCAGGCTGTCATTCTATACGACATGTTTTGTATACGTTTAGTAGTATATCGTCTTCGAATATAAAATATGTCCTAAACCTAAGGTAATTCCTGCACTTTTGACTCATTAACTTTTTAATAGTGGCATTTATTTTTGTAGAAAATGTTATTCTATTTATATCTAGTATCTCCAGGGGACCGTGTTTGTCCTTCTCTTAATTTTGTTTTCTTTATAAGATTGATCACCTCGTTATCTTCACGTGTTCCTATACTAGTTGCATCATTTTATTTCGTACATGTTGATCCTGTGGGGATCCTGATAAGAATAGGTCTTCAATACCCCTTACCTGTCGTAAGAGGCGACGAAATGGGGTGGTCTTTCCAGGCCCGGTGTCACAGCAAGTGTGGGCATGATAAAGATCCCTCCATGCTCAAATTAAGTCCGTAGGCGCTAAGCATAGGCCTAAATTTTGCAGCCCTTCACCGGCAATGGTGACGTCTCCATATGAGTGAAACATTCTCAAGAGGGACGTTAGAGAATATCAATCAATGAATGTAGATATTAAGAAATCTCCTATGTAGTTTTAGATTTCTTGAAGCATAAGCAGTACGTACGGAGCTGACAACCATCCAGTATATTTTGTTTGTAAACTGTATACATGTAATTACTAATGGTCAATTACTTTCAAATGAATTCGATGCAAATTACAAATTTTACAATACTAAACGGTGAATAAATTGAAGTGTGGCGATTTTAATAGGTCTAAATCAAACGTTTGACTGGGGTTTTTTTTTTTTTTTTTACTATTGAGATAAAGTATTACCGTAAAGTTAGTAAAATAAAATGATTTGTTACATACTTTATAATATATAATATTATAGGCTGTTTGCATGGTCAATAATGACTGGTCATTAAACTGGGCTTTCTTTATACACCCCCTGCGGAATATCTACGAATTTAGATTTAAGTAGAATATAATATTATACAGACTATAGAGTGTATTGGAATTTAAAGTTTCACATTTCGATTGAAAATATAATGTGCATTTTTCAAACCAATTAATTTCTTAAATAAAATGACATTGTTTACTAGTAGTCTTTATTTTTTGTTTATAACTTGATGGTGAGTATGTAATGGAGATGAAATACACTCCCGGGTTGATTTCTAGTAGGATACAAATAAAGACTATGTTTTAATCTCCTATGCATGTCCGCCGTGCCCCCCCCCCCCCCTCCCATGCATTTGCTATTAGGATATGACCGTGTACTTACAATCGTTACCCTATTACTACCCTCAGACTGTGTAAAACTCATAATTGTTCATAGACCCACGAGGGACAGATTGTCATTTCGATCGATCATTGAAATTGCGTACTCGACCCACACTTAGAAAAGGGAACTACGGGTATAATATTATACACAGAAAATGTTCTGATATTGATTACTGTAACATATTGGAAAAATTAATCAGATTTCAGTCCACTCGTGGCTATACAGACCTACACAAATGTTCGACTGACCCGTATGGTCAATTTTTTAACGAAAAACCAGCTCGATGGAAATTTTAAGTGGAGTTAGAGAAAGTATGCATCATCGTTAGGGATAATCTATTTCCATCAACAACAAGTAACGGAGTTATTTACATAGGTATTTACGGACAGTGTGGGACAGTTTGATACACATAATGTCTACCGGTCGCGGTGGATCGCGTCCGACATACTGATTCCTCCATTGCCAAGCGTTCGTTATGTAGGAGTGAAAGTCACGGGTCAGTCCCGTGTCGCGGCAGGCGTTGTCACAGTAAAGAACCCTCACAGCTACGCCCTCAGCTCTAAGCATCTGTTGACGCCTCAATATCAGTAAAAAATTCTCGAAGGAACGAAGAACAAACCAACTTTTAAAATCACTGCTGCACTCGAGGCAATCATTTTAGTATCTAATGAAGGTGCCCTTCTAGCGATGATATTTATAACCTATAATGGATACTACAAATTGAAAAATCCTAATTACACTTCACCATTCGGTTGGGATGCTCGAGATCTGCATCACATCAAACCCCATTGATCCGCACCCTTTGATCTTTTGTTGCTGACAAGTGGTAAATTACTAATTGAAAGATTGAAAAGCTATACAGGGCCGCTGCAGGTCATTGTAAATAAAACTTTACAACTTACAGATTGCGTATGTTCGAAGTGTCTACTGGATAATTGATCGTGTATAGAAAGTGTCAAGAGAACGGCTGCGAGTCCTCTCGTTTAAAATATAAAGTACGCATTCATTGTACATTGTGGTTTGCCCTTCAAGTTTGTATTGAAATTCCCCAGAAGATAAACACTACATATTTCTGGGCGTCTTAATTGACGTTTTGAAAAAAATAATGAGGGTTGTCACTTCCAGATAGAGGATAGGGATATTGTAAAATGGCGATTGCATTCAGGAACTTCGCAAACGTTGTATAGAAAAATGACAGCTACTCTGCGAACGTTTACACTATTAATGGTGGCGAGTTGATGGTGCAAATCAGAAATTCTCTCTGGGAATAAAAATGATACGGGAATTGTACTGAATTTATAGTTTCACTGAATTAAGCATTGTGCATTGCAATCGTTGTCTATTTCGTGCAACAAGTCGGTACAATGATTAGCGGCGTGTCTCTTATTTTCTCTGTTAATTTCATGATATAATTCATCATCGTCTAGGGCGCTCTTGATTGACTTACACTGCAGTGTCCATTTTCTGAAATCGCGTTGTGGTGTATAGTAGTCGATATTCAGTCGGGGGCTTTAGTTGATCGATGCTGTGCAAATCTAATCGGTGTAAAACTAGAATAGGAAATTATTACATATTTATTTTTTGCGGCGAGTGTGACCAATCCTTAAGGGATGCGTACTCCTCCTAAGCACCTGATCCCATCTCTGGTGTGCCCAGGGGCCTGTTCCCCTTCTTTTAATTTTTGTTTTCTTCATAGTATTTATGAGATGTGTATAAAATTATATACATTATATAAATATTTCTAACAACAAGTATAAAAATGCTTTCTACGTATAATATATGCTTATTCATTTATTTCCTGATCCAAAGTTGTAAATCAATTAAATAAGAAGAAAATAATGGAGACGAAAACAAGGACGTCATTCATCCAACATCATTTTGTCAACCATGTTAAAATTACACCGCATTCAAAATATGGCAATGCAATGTGTATTTTGAACACCGTGTGTATACCGTCGTAAGACAAATCAAACGTGCCCTATGAGATTTTTTTCTGTGTTAAATTAAACTATCAAAAGATAGTATATTCCATAGCCATACGTGTATATTTTTTTTATTTACTGTTGCAGTATTGTGCTTTTATTTTCAGATTTGTGGCAATCGTCTTTCCCATCAAAGCTCAGATTTTGTGTAACCGAAGAAAGAACTTTATCGTTGTGTTATTGATTTGGTTTGTGGGAGTAATGTGCGGTTTACCAACTGCCCGGTACAACCAAGTTGTGCTCGTCGACCCTCCACGGAACTTCTCGCTGTGCTTGACGTCATTTCCGAGGATTATTGATCAGCATCTTTACAAGTTCTCCGAATTTGCTCTGTACTACTTTATCCCAGTTTGTATTCAAATTGTACTGTACGCGATAATAGGACAACGACTGTATGTTAGTACCAGTGAACTCCACACCAAGTTCCAGATGAGGAAGGACACCAAATGTAAATCTGATAGGGCAAGTGACACTATCAAAGCCAGAAAGGGCGTGGTCAAAATGTTAGTGGCTAGCGTGATTGTGTACACAGGTTGTTACGCCCCACCCCAAGTTTTGCTGTTCTACAACGTTATTTCCAACACGGAGTTTCAAGAAACTTGGGAATTTGTGGCGATCGTGCACGTTATAGCGTATATCAACTCTGCTGCAAATCCTATCTTATACAGCATATTTAGTCAGAACTTTAGGAAAAATTTCAAGAAGTGTTTAAAATGCATTTGTTTAAAAAGCAAAGAGAAATATACACGAGTTATGTTTGACTCTTCAATGGAGTCGTCTCGGATGCTTTCAGGGAAGGGTAGTCAAAAAACTACAATATCCCGTGTGTAATGAAATCATTATCTATCTAAAATGTTGATGTATGTGTAAATTTCAAAACTTATTTATATTTTAAAATCTTCATTGCATGTCACATCGTTTAGCTGATAGATTTTCTGGGTTTTTTTTTATAGGGATGAGTTTACCCCATACATGTGAAACCCTTTTTGTTGTAATTTTCCCTTGTAGAGCAACAGCCAGATATTCTATCCTAATTAGGAGTTTTAATCAGTATTTATTTTACTGAATGACAAAATATTCTACATCCTTACATTTGTATTACGCTAAATTTCTCATAATCCAAATTTCGTACAAGGCACGAGTTACGGAAAAGGTTCTTCATAACATTGTCTTAGTGATTGATGTTGAATACAGTGTGTTTATTTAATTGTTAATCTTAACGTTTATCTGTTTTCTCAATACGTTAATGACTTTATATATCGTTGAAAGCATTGACATTTCAGCTTGACATAAAACAAAAACCAACCTAAATATAAATAGGACACAAGTTAAATTTCAATAAATTTTATTTCTTGTATACATGTACAAGTCCAAATGTATAATTATGCTTCTTGTAAAAATTGGGGGAAACTGATGACACATTCAACATATTCATTGTGTAACTATTTATGTAATAAAATTGTCAGATTAGATTTTTCCCTTTGTTGTTTTAGTGATTTTTCTGAACGCAGCACTGTCCGTAAAAATACATTTTTCTATCGAGATGACATACAAAAACTTTATAATCATATAATTAAATGAGAAGTACAAAGTACACTAAACGAAGTAAAATGAGTAAAGATGGATCTCTCATCCTATGTCACTGTTAACATTGTTATCAAACGAGCAGGATAAAACTTACACCAAACTACAAGAAACAAAGGAAATTTTATTTATTACACATTATATATATAGTTATGCCTTTACCCGTGTATATTCCTATAGACGGCGAAAAGGGTACAAACATACAAGACTAAAGAAACTGAATAACAAAAATAATTATGCAAAATGAACGGTTATCGAGTACGAATATTGGACCGAGTTGTCTGGATACTAAATGAATGACTTACACACCACCTAGCTTTAATTCAGAGAATTTGTTTTGTTTAGTATTGATGACCGTTCGTTTTGGAATGGTGACCGTTCATTTTTCATTTGAATCTGATGATTTATTTTGCTACAAACAGTTCATTTTGCATATACACTTTTATTTATCCCTTTCGCCGCCCATATATATCCCCTATTCAGTTGCTTTTAAGCCGCTTACCATATCCTCAGTGATTGACATTGTTCAGCATTCAGATCATGTTAAGTTTTGGGCAGAAAAGACTTTACAGATGAAAATCTGAATGTAGGACGTCAATAATCACTGCATCCATAATAAACAGTAGCTTGTGGTTCCAGAAATCTCTAAAATCCTCATTATGCTGAGCCCTGGTGTTTCCTATGGATGTATTAATGACTGACCTGTTTCTCATGAATCAAAACACAATATTTGCATTTTAGGGTGGGTTGTTGGAAAACCAGCGAACATCCTCCTCCTCATCCCTATGATGCGTGTTGTCTACCAACAAGCATGGATGTCTAAAGAAAGATTATTACATCGCATGCACTTCCGCTCTGATCCTCGGTGATTGATATTCTCCAGCATCCAGATCATGTTGGAAATAGAAGGCTCCATCGGTCATCAATCATCCTTTTACATCCACTCCGAAAATCGAATGATACCACGACCTTCTCCCAATATTCAAAATAGTAATACAATTGATGTATTTTAATATCTTTGGTTTGCAGGTAAAAGGGCTCTCCTTTCAAGTGTCGGCTCTTCTCTGATCTTTATATTCATAGCGTTGAAACCACACTTTAAGCCCCAGTTCGGGACTTTCATGAAAGACCGTCTACATTAAACCCCACGGTCTGTTAAATTGGGGGCCTCTGTGGCCGAGTGGTTAGAGCATCACACTCAAAATCACACGGCCTCACACTTCTGTCGGCGCGGGTTCGAATCCCGCTCGCGCCGATAAGTGAGAAAGTTTCCCAGTTTACTTCCGGAAGGTCGGTGGTCTCTTCCCAAGTACATTGTATCTGGGATCTCTCTTCCACCAATAAAAAAAGTGGGCGCCACCAGGTAACTGAAAAGTTGTTGAGTGTGGCGGAAAACATCAATCAATCTGTTAAATTATGATCATCGATTGTAATCTTATACACACCGCAATATAAACAGCACCATTCACCCCCAAAGGAAGAATCCCTGTGGCCACAATCCACTAAATAATTCACTAGGATTGATTGATGTTTACCGATGCGAGCGGGATTCGAACCAGCGGGATTTTGAGCGCGATGCTCTAACCACTCGGCCACGGAGGCCCTTTAAAATCACCAGGACATCGGCCTTCAAGACAAAGGAAAGTTGAAGATAATGAACAGTGATCAATCTCATAACTCCTGGATATACCAGTGGAACTCATTCCACGTCCTAAATTTAGAAATGTGACGTCATAGGGAAAGCGGAATATCCCCATCAAGTCTCTGATATAAATATTGAAACTTAATGAACCGTGTAGTGAATTAAAACAATGTTCCAATTATTATAAATAAACCCGAACATGATTCCTAGTTTATCTATCAATCAGTAAAGTCAATCAAAAAAGAGAAAGAGAGATTAACTCAATGTCTCTTTTCCAGGTAAGCTAGGCCTAATTAGGAAACGCACGTGCAAAATTACCACCCCCAAACATGGAGTGTAATAATATCTTGTTATTCTGGAATTGTCATTCGTTAATTGTACGTTGGATAATTGATTGATTAATGAATATTGTTTTATGTCTCTCTCGAGAATATTTCACTCATATGGAGACGTCACCACAGCCGGCGAAGGGCTGCAAAATTAGGCCTATACTCGGCGCCTATGGCCTTTGAGCAGGGAGGGATCTATATTGTGTCACACCTGCTGTGACACGGAACCTCGGTTTTTGCGGTCTCATCCGAAGGACCGCCCCATTTAGTCACCTTCTACGACAAGCAAGGGGTACCGAGGACCTATTCTAATCCGGATCCCATAGGTATATATTTGTGTGTACTTCAATTACAACTGGTGACATCTCAATATGACTAAAAAATTCTCGACGGGACGTAAATCAAACAACCAACTTTCGTTTTGGGAACAGTTTACAAACCAGTTTATTAAGGTTGATCGATCCTTATGTGATGTCATAGGTTTTTGCAAACTCTTTATTCAATTAAATTTTGCACATGATTGAAATATATCTTTCAGAGGAATTTTATTCACTGAATAAAATTAAGATTTTGGTAAACTTTTGATACTGAAAAAGTTTTTATTTTCCATAGATTATTTATAATTATTTATAATTTTGAAAATCTTGTCAAGGGCAATAACTCCTACGCTGGAATTTCCTCTACTGCATGTCTATGACACAATGATTTCCCTAATATCCACAATTAATTTTTATATATCTATGAATTATCAGATTTCTTAAACTGTTGACATTTAGAATTTGTCATTACAAAAAGTTTTTATTGATTTTCACCATTCTGTTTAACAAAAATGTGTGATTTTTTTTATGTTGATATATACTTCATTTTTGTGTCTGACATCTTTAAAAGGGTGGCAACATACACATTTTCTTTGGTTATTGATTAGATTAAACTATATTGAGTGGAAATCAAAACAGTTTTTCCACTTTTAACCATTGATATTGATAAGTCACATGAGGATCAACCCACCTTAAATGAACAAATGAAGACCACAAACAGTGGTTGAACTCATAAAAGCTATGAAACATGGACCCCATAACATACCAGAGGTGGGATAAGGTACCCAGAAAGAGTAAAAAAAAATCCCCTGTTGATCGGCCACACCCATCGTTAGCCCTAAACCTTAATCAGTTAAACGGAGTAATCCGAAGTCAAAATAAGTATTTGTGTAGCAAGATTCCATATGGTGTTTACGTCTCTCAACTGATTCGATACGCGAAAGCATGTTCTCCAAATGGTCGTTATAATGATCTAATTTGCAAATAGCTATCACTGGGTCGAATGCTGTGTGACGTGTTTCATATACCAATTGTTAGGCCGTTCTTTACATACTGATTTTACTGCGAATTACTCCGTTTACATAATTAAGATATAGGACTCGCGACGAGTAAATCCTGTCAACAGAGGATGCTTACTCCTTCTAGGCACATAATCCCACTTCTAGTATGCACAGGGAGCAGTGTTAGTCCTCTTAATTTTGTATTCTTTATAGGTTTTATTTGATTGATCAATGTTCGTGATCTTCATTTGTTCATGCAAAGATTGGGCTTGGTAGAACATTTACTGGAGCCTGCAATGCAGCTTTCTTTGTAAGGCTATTTGTGAAATTTTGGAATTCAGTAGCTAAAATTCATTCTTGAAACGTAGTTTTGAAGAATTATGTCTTGTATAAGGGAAATTTGAGTGTAATTTGAATTCCCAGGTGTGGAATTAAAGGAAATTTTTCTAAATAAATAGTAATAAAGTTACAAGCGTTGTCAGCTTGAACCATTACATATTTCTCATGTAACCTATCTAATTCTTTCATCACTTCTGGTTTATTACACACAGAAGAATATATGATAGGCATTTTGTTTTAACGTGTTTTAATATTCCCCTCATACTCTATCTACATTGACAAATTGTCAAGGTCTTCTTTATATTCAGCCTAATGCCTGAGATAATTTCAACATAATTCAAAATAGAGACAAGGTTCTGTCGCCAAAGGAAAGATCGGGGTTCTTATTTTTAAAGTTGTATGGTTTGAGTCTTTGTAAGGCCCATTATTACAGCTGTATTTTAAACGAACTTGGCATTAATTCCACTTTTAGTAATCATACCCCAACTGCCCTTTCAAAAGATGAAATTCTTCAAAACCATGCTTCAGGTTTAGACACATTTAATATCCCAGTCAATGGGTCAAATGAATATGAGTTACCGTACCTATACTGGGTTCCTAAACTTCATAAAAACCCTTACAAAGATGCATTGCTGGATGCAGTAAATGTTCTACCAAGCCCCTATCTTTCCTCCTCACGAAAATATTAAGAGCTGTGAAGGAGAACCTTCAAACGTACTGTGCGACTACATATGCCAGAAGTGGTGTAAATCAAATGTGAATTCTAAAAAATTCAAAAAGAACTTTTAGTTAACTTGAAATGGCAAAACTTTTCCCAAATCAATAACATAAAACCCTATGACTTTTCAACACTTTACACGACCATTCCTCACAATAAATTAAAGACTAGACTTTTTGACATCATAGACAGTTGATTCTTCAACAAAAATTGAAAACGGAAATATTCGTATCTAGTGATCAGTCATCCAAACAATTGTTTTGTTAAAGGGACTGATTCACGATTTTTGATAAAAGTATTTTTCATTTTTGATGTAAAACATAAGAAATATAACTCATTTAATGTTGACTGCCAAAATTTTGACCTTCTGAATGCAAGAATGAAAGCAGTATTTTAGCCTTAAATATGTGTTATGTAAACAAAGACTCGAGTCTTTTTATGTAAACAAACAAACAAGTGAAATATTGATTTTGTAATATAATGCATCTTAATTTTGCATAGTCAAAAATTTTAACTTTTAGATGACATATTTCACCTTTAAAATGCTTGAAATATGAAGGATATAATAATACTTTGATCGATATCCATTTCTTTTGAAAATTTCGTAAACAATAGCATACCGCAATCTTTGTTTACAAAACAAATAATAAACTCTCTAAAATGAGCTTCTGTGAGGATGTATAACCTTAATTTTCATGTGAAATCTTTCAAACACATTAGACAGTAGATTTTGATCATTAAAAGTGAAAAACAAAATTTTGGGTAAAATCGTGAATCAGTCCCTCTGAACTCCGCGCACAAGTACTCTGAAGTTGAAATAAACAAGAGGCCCACAAGCCTTATCGGTCACCTGAATACTAGTGAAAAAGTATCACTACTTCCAAGGGCTACGAAATCTAGAAAAGTCAGCATTTCGCAAACTCTATGGCCGTTATAACGATCTAGTTCGTCAATATAACCTATCATTGGGTCAAAGGCTGTCTGACATATTACATACTGATTGTTAGGTCATTTTTGGCACACTGATTTTGACTACGGATAACTCCGTTTAGCTGATCGACAGGGGATGCTTACTCCTCTTAGACACCTGCTCCCACCTCTGGTGTGTCCAGGGGGTCCGTGTTTGCCCAAATATCAATTTTGTATTGCTTCTAGGAGTTATCAGATTGATCACTGTTCGTTATCTCCTTCACAGCTGTTAATATTTTTGTGAGGAACAAAGAGAGGGGCTTGGTAGAGCACTTACTGGATCCAGCTATGTATCTTGAATAAAACTTTAAATTTTAATAATTAAACTTGTAAATTTTGAAAAAATGAAAACGAAAATCTTGTAAAAACATAGTTAGAATATATATAGAGATGCCATTGACAATTTTGGTGTCTGAGTTTGATCTCTTCTCTGACTGATGAGGCCCAGGGAGACAAACTAACATACACAGGTCTAATTTTTATGGAAGGTGAAGATAACTAAGCAATGCAAAAGATATGAATAATGACATTAAAGAACGCAAACTCTGATATTTTGTGTAGAATGTTACATATATTCTAAATTTATGATGAAAGGTTTGAAATTGGAAACAGGTACTGATGATGATGAATACCTGTACATAATAGTAATTAATGAAACATTAAACATGATATATTTGATGAAATGGAAAGGTGTTTAAAAACAGATTCTACTTACAAGTGGTTTCATCAAATTGCATAGAAAAGCAACAACACTTTGATTAGCAATCGGTTTTTAACTGATAGGTAGAATTCCCTATAAGAGTTTGAATGACTACATACGCTCAACATGGATGCGTTGCTTAGCAATATGTCGTGTTCGTTTGATCTCGCTGGCATTCAAACGTTTTCCTTTTCTTCATCGGCATTTATGTGTGAATGGAGGTATTATCAACTTGGCCCTTCTTTCCAAAAGGTAGTCCCTAATAACGAACCCACGATCAGCCATTACTTCATCTCCAGCAGATATCAAATCTAAGAAACCACTGTTGGCAGTAATGTACCTGTCTGACACATTGCAATCCCACAATTCAGACACAAAAGAAAATGCACCAGGGGTTGTTATTCCCACAAGACTTTTGAATGTCCTTTGTAAGTCTGGCTCTGAGCAGTAGGTGTTCTTGGCTTCTGAATGAAAATTTCAGAGCAGTCTATGATAACTCTGGTGTGGGGAAATGTTCGTTTGAAAGACCTTGGCATATGTTTTTTGATTTTTCTGCAATGATGACCACTTCAGTTGAGGGATGAACACTTGATATATATAATTTATCCATGCACATACAATTTGTGACACTCGAGACTCTGATACACCAAACAAATCACTAATCATGAGTAAAGGAGAACAGAAAGTCACAATCGGAGAAATATTGTTAACTTCCTCTTTGGACCTGAAGTTTCATAATTCATGTTGTTTGTGCAGTTTTGTCCAGACCAGTACTTGAGCTTGGTACATGCACTATCAAGAAGGGCTGCAAGGAATTGAAATAGATTTCATGTTGGTAAAATACTTCACTTCAGTATAATAAATTATGTGTTTACAATTTCATACATAAACAATGTGTTCATGTACCAGTTTTTATTGTAAACATGATAAAAAGATTCTCACCAAAAATTCCAAAGACCATGGAAATACACTAGAAATTTTCTAACTGAAGAATCAGACTGGGTGATTTGTCGACAATTTTTTAAATATTGTCTATCTCTTTGATTATGGTCTCCATATTGTGTATATCTTCCATAGTAAGTAAGGCCAGTCTGCATGCCAGAATCCACAAAATCTACATGGTCTCTTGACTGCTTACTATAGATGTGGTCATGATCTATGAAAAGAAAGGGAGTAATGAAATAAATTTAAAACTCTTAAAGAATATGCATAAATCATCAAAGTGTGTTTAATTAGTGTTTGAACTATAATTAACACACACACACAGCAAATAATTAAAAACATGCTATACAATAACTTATGTATCGCACTTCATATGGTTTCCACATATTTCTTTCTCTTGGTTTGACTTGGAGCAAGGCTCTTCTGAATAGTTATCACTGAGAAATGGTTCAGCATCTACAACACACTCCTGTGCGACTGGGAGAGGTACGTGCACTGTAGCCTTTCCTCTACTTATAACTTATTTTCTATGGTATGTAGTTTATTTAAAAATTAAATTAAAAGTCATGTCACAATATGCAGTATATAAAAAATTATTCCTTAGATAAGGTATATATATATATATATATATATATATATATATATATATATATTTTTTTTTTTTTTTTTTTTTTTTTTTTTAACTCTAAACACTTGTATAATTTGAGCTGAAATTTACATTCCCATTAAGGGATTAAATTTCTACAAAGTGTTTAGAGTTATAAATATATATTAAGGGTAATATGGCTAATTTATTAATACCAATCAAATATGAAAAGATGTATGTGTTGGATAATTATTTACCGGTATTCGTTGAGTGTATTGTTTGTCTGGAGCAGTAAGTGTTGTGGCTTAAGTTTTTGTCGCAGTTGATGCACGATATCGTTTATCAATAGAGGTGTCTCTGGTCTGTCTGTTTAGGCATCTTATAGTTGTTTCGAGGAAATGGCGTAGGAATGGGATTCTCATCAGTTGGACATCCATCTATAAAGTGTAGGGAACAAACAGCATGGCAACGTCCTGGCAAGTAGTTTTCGTCACGAAAAACCTGCTGGACCCACTGTCTCCGTCATTTCGGTTTTCGCTTCGGGCCAGAATACGGGTAAAACTTAACGCTTTGCATCCAAGGATGGTCGTCTAGTTGCATTTTCTTTCTTCCATCAGATCTGCAACCAGGTACTGAGCACCAGGTGGTCAGCGCTTTTTATACGCCCATCTTTAGACGGGACGTATTATGGTACATTGAATTCTGTACGTCCGTCCGTCCGTTCGGGGTTTTCTCTTTATAATTTCATTTGCCTTTACATATCATACTGACACTTGCTGTGTAGCTTCTTTGTGGGTCACTCTGGATCATACTGCAATTTTGATCCATTTCGACCTTTTCTCCAGGAATTTTGCCCCTTTATTTGGAAATAATTATTATATGGAGGGTACATAATTTGTCCACCCTACTCCTCCCACAGTTTTCAAGTGAGAGCCTTCTTATTATGTGGAGTGTTTGTATGGGTATTGAAGATGTGCATGTGGGATGGATTTTGATTTTCTGCAATTTTTGAGAAAATTACAGATTGTTGAACTTAGTCTATTTAGAAATTAATATTCTATGAAGGGTACATAATTTGTCCACAGTTTTCAAGTGAGGACATTCTTATTTTGTGAAGTGTTTGTATAGGTACTGAAGATGTGCATCTGGTGAAGGATTTTGATTTTCTTCCATTTTTGAAAAAATTGCAGGTTGTTGAACTTGGTCCATTGTGAGGAGATCTCAATTTTTAAGCTAAGACCCTTTGTTGATATGAAAGATTGTCACAGCCTCATGATGGCTGATACTACCTGAAGCAAAGTTATACAAATTATAGCACAAGAAAAACACCCTATGTAAGCATTTCACGGTCGTATTATATACTTGTTCTCTTTATAGGGCTACGCATATCTTAAAAGACTGTCTGTTACAAATGGAACGTCATTTTGTATCGATGTCAACCATAAATTAAACCATTATCACCTGTATATGGTGTTTATGTATTTTAATTGATTTCATATGCAAGAGCATGTTCTGCATATGATCAGTGTTTAAATCGAGGCAGACTATTGACAAATTAGTTGATGATACAGGGATTTCTACAGTTTCCTTTCAAGTCAGGATTTCGCACATTTTATGGTCTTTACAACAATCTAATTTACAAATACATGACAATAGGTCGAATTTTCATATCACTTGTTAGGCTGTTCTTTACACACTGATTTGACTAAGGATTACTCTGGATACCTGATCGAGATATAAAGTTCATGGCAGGTGTGATCAGTCGACAGAGAATGCTTACTCCTCCTAGGCATTTGATCCACGTGCATAATGCCACATGCGGCGACCGTGATTGGTGTAGGGCGGGGTATGTGGATTCCAAGTGAAAAAAGTTAGGTCAATAAATATTCAAAGATTGTTTAATTAAGATAAATTTAGATAGCCAAACGTATTGCACGGAGGACAATGGTTATTCGCAAACTAGCAATTGGGGAGTCTAGAATTCTTTGGAAATGCTCAAACTTCGACAATATACTCAGACACTTTGACAATATACATCCTGTGGGGATCCGGGTTAGAATAGGTCCTCATTACCCCTTGCTTGTCTTAAGAGGCGACTAAATGGGGCGGTCCTTTGGATGAGACCGCAAAAACTGAGGTCTCATGTAACAGCACCCTGCTCAAAGGCCATAAGCGCCGAACATATAAGCCTAAATTTTGCAGCCCTTGACGGGTATTGGTGACTTCTCCATATGCGTGAAATATTCTCGAGACGGACGTTAAACAATAATCAATCGACAATATACAAGGTAGGCGCCGGATATATTTTTCGGTGTACGGTTTTTAAATAATTCACTGGTATGAAAAGTCACACATCATTATCGGTTTATCGTACGAATATCAGAGTAACCTTGAACAAGTATGAATTTAATATATATTCACTGTGTTCAAGGTGTGTGATTTATTAAGAAACTTTGCTTAAGTTAAAAGGAGCCACAATATTTTCACACACGCCCTACGTAACGTCACACGGGGTTTCAGTCAAATACTCAGCATATCATGATTTTGTGCTGGTTTCTTTAGTCGTCTACCCTTTTTGTATATTGTCTGAGCTCAGCATTTCCAACGAGTTCAATCCCATTGGGATCCGGGTTAGAATAGGTCCTCGGTATCCCCTTGTTTGTCGTAAGAGGCGACTAAATGGGGCGGTCCTTCGGATGAGACCGCAAAACCGAGGTCCCGTGTCACAGCAGGTGTGTTACGATAAAGATCCTTCCCTGCTCGATGGCCATAAGCGCCGAGCATAGACCTAAATTTTGCATCCCTTCACCAGCAGTGGTGACGTCTCCATATGAGTGAAATATTCTCGAGAGGGACGTTAAACAATATTCAATCAATTAATCAATCCAAAGAGTTCTAGACTCCCCAATTGCTAGTGCTAGCTTGTCAATAACCATTGTATTCTGTGCAATACGTTTGGCTACATTGATTCATCTTAATTAGACTCAATCAGTCTTTGAATACTTAATCTACTCACTTCGCCTGGAATTCCGCGCTACACCAATCACGGTCCCCGTATGTGGCATTTGTACACGGTTTGACCCCACCTCTAATGAGTCCAGGGGTCTTTGTTTGCTCTTCTATCGTCACTTTTTATCATCCAATTATTATATATGAAATATGATTGTTATTCATTGGATGCCTTATTCAAAACTGGAGAAACTGTTCCGTAATGCCCAGGCAGTAGGAGAGAAGGCGTGGAAGGTCCTATACATATTTTAATATTTTAGCAGACCTTGGTTGTGCCAAAGGAGTAGATGTAGGAAATACATGCTTAAATGAGAAAGCATGTAGACATTTTGAGAGTGTTGAAAGAAAGGTTATAATTGAAGAATTTAAAAGTACAAAATTTATTTCACTCATATTGAATGGTTCAACAGATATATCTGTGAAGGAGAAGGAGATTATCTATACATGATACTGTATCAGAGAAATAATCCAAGGTAGATCTCTAGACATTATTTATGTTTACAAAAGCAGGTGCGATAGGAATATTCCATATCATTCGTGAAGCAATTAACTTAACATTCGTGGATACTGAAAGATCTGAAGTTGAGGAGAAAGTTGTAGATTACGGCGGTGATAGTGCTAGTGTGAATACAGGAAAGAGCAATGGTGTTGTCGCAAAAATTAGGGGAGGAGATTTATAATTAGTGTACATTGTCTAATTTATAGGTTGGAACTTGCTTACAGAGTTGTAAGTCCTGCAAACTATGTGATAAAGCTGTCAAGCTTCTGATTGGCTTATATATAGTATACCGCAGAAAGCAATTTGAATGCTGTACGTGGTGATTTGAAGTTAAGATGTTTATCTCACTCGGAGAGACACGTTGGCTGGAGCACACGTAGATCAGTTTTGAAAAGGTTGTACAAAGGTGTCCTGCTCTAGAATCAGACTTGTCTAATGTATAGTTACTAATGTTTATATGCTTCAGACGTTTTCCAGTAACAATGCATGTATATAGATTACTTATTAAAATAAAATGATAGGTTAATGTAAGCAATGATTTTCATGCTTTGTCCTGTAATTTCAGTCTTTTTGTATTCCATTGTAGGTTGCAAACAGTTCTGGTAACAGTGGTAAGGTGAAGGTCGCTGTACAGGGTCTCTCCCAACTGTCAGTGATTGTGTTTCTGCACTTTCTGTTTAACATTCTTGGTGTGTTGCAAAGGTATCAAATACTATTCATTACACAGACAGACATGGTTTGCGCCAGAACGCAAGCATATCAATCAGGGAGTAAGTTAAAGAAACCTCATAAACTTCAAAAATTAATCGCAGTCTGGTAATCACCAAGTGATGCAATCATACGAGTTTCACATACAAAAGCCATGCGTCAATCATACGAGTTTCACATACAAAAGCCATGAGTCAATCATACAAGTTTCACATACAAAAGCCATGCGTCAATCATACAAGTTTCACATACAAAAGCCATGCGTCAATCATACGAGTTTCACATACAAAAGCCATGAGTCAATCATACGAGTTTCACATACAAAAGCCATGCGTCAATCATACGAGTTTCACATACAAAAGCCATGAGTCAATCATACGAGTTTCACATACAAAAGCCATGCGTCAATCATACAAGTTTCACATACAAAAGCCATGCGTCAATCATACAAGTTTCACATACAAAAGCCATGCGTCAATCATACAAGTTTCACATACAAAAGCCATGCGTCAATCATACGAGTTTCACATACAAAAGCCATGAGTCAATCATACGAGTTTCACATACAAAAGTCATGCGTTTTATCAGACCACGTCATTATCTTGCACCAGTGGTTGAGGCACAAATCTAGTAAATGATCAGGCGGATTTATCGGAGGTAATTTTATTAATTCCAATTATAGCGTTTCCATTTTAAATTCTTGTTATTTGTAAATTAAATATCCTGGGGTCGATTACAATGCAATACAAATATGTAATTAACTTTCTGAATTATGTATATTTGTCTGACACATTTGTACAGGGTGTTTCATAATATATGTTACGTTTTGAATCTATAATTGAAGAAACACAGGAAATAGATAAATAAATTTTTTTATATCATATACATGTAACTACATGTATCCATTAGATTCATTGTGAATAATGCTGAACCTAACTTTGAAATTTAAGAGGACATTTGAATCATCAACTGAAATTTATCAATTTTTTGAATTACGTCATTTTTAATTATGTTCAATCTCATAACGTCAAATTTTACATTAAATGTTCTAAATGACCACTGTCTCTTCCAACAAGTGAAAGCCGTTTTTAAACATTTTTCACAATATTGTCACACATTTTTACTGAGACATTCCTTATATGAAACTTAATGTTCCGTTTGAGTTCGTCCAGTGTCTGTGGTTTTGGGCTATATACGCTTTTAAGAATCCCCATAGAAAAATTACTAATTTTCAAATTTGGCCAGTGACATTTGCGGAATGTTGTGTTGATTGTTTAGACTATTTTCTGGCTTGCTGCAACATGCTTTACTTTTAAAGATAATGACTGTACTTTGGACTCTATACTTTGCATATTGTATAACCTGAGCTAACCTAGTCTTAACAATCACGATGTGTCACTGCATGATTGTAGAATTTAGCATATTAATCACATTTATAATTCCTGTCCAAACTAACATTTATTTGTACAGATTTTGAGGACGATTGCTTTTCTGCAATTATAAATCATTATGAACATGCATTGCAATTAGTTGGCCCAAATATATTTGTTTGGGTTTTTTTTTTTTTGGTTACGTCCCGTCGAGAATTTTTCACTCATATTTAGAGGTCGGGTGAAGTAAGACAGACCTATTATTAACGCTCAGGGCCGTAGCAACGAGGATTCTTTATCGTGGCAACGCCTATCGTGACACGGGACCTCGGTTTTTTTAAGATCCTATCCAAAACACCCATGAATCTCACTTCTAAATGTCCAGCGTTTGGCGAAGGAGCAATCACTTCTTATTTTAACGTCTTAGGTTTGAACGGACGGAGCTCGAACTCATGACCTCCTGGTTGCGAAGCGAACGCTCTACCACTGAGCTACCGCCATCGGTCCCAAATATGACAAAATAGAATTTGAGCGATTCTCACTACGGTATTGAGCAAGTGAAATTTTGTTTGCATAAATTATGTTGTTGCTCTTTACATGACTTTACTTAGATCCATTGCTATTGAAATATTTTATCCAAATAATATCGATTTAGAATGTGTTTATATCACATGAAAGGTGATCAATCTCATAACTCCTATAAGCAATACAAAATAGATAGTTTGGCAAACACGGACCCCTGGACACACCAGAGGTGGGATTAGGCGCCTAGGAGGAGTAAGCATCCCCTGTCGACTGGTCACACCCGCCGTGGGCCCTATATCCTGATCAGGTAAACGGAGTTATCCGTAGTCAAAATCAGTGTGCCAAGAACGGCCAAACCATCGGTATTAAACACGTCAGACAGCATATGACCCAATGATAGGTTGTATTGACGAACTAGATCGTTATAACGACCGTAGAATTTGCGAAATGCTGACTTCAATCGAGACTGTTGAAACCATCAACTTGTTTGTCAGTAGCTTGCATCGATTTAAAAACTGACTATACGCAGAACAAGGTCTTGCATATCGAATCAGGTGAGAGATATGAACACCATATGCAGGTGATGATGGAATATTGCGACATAAATATGGGAAGTTGACAGTGGAGAAGCTGAAATGATCCAGTTTGTCATACAGTTGAGTTGTCCGTTTGCCGTTAATGTATGCTTTCAATACAATGATAATAATACCATATTTATATAGCACCCCTTTCATACACTATGTACGCTCAAAGGTCCTTTACAATGCATATATACCTTACAACAGAATGTTATACACATAATACATAGAAAATAAATGAAACATTAAAGAGCAGTGATATAAAAGGCGTTATCACATGTAAACAGTCCGTAGCTGTACCTATCCTGATTGTACATATAAAACATGAAAACACAATATGCTAGATAAGAATAAATATCAGTTTTAGGGCGTGTTAAAATGATAATAATAATGAAATACACACGGCATATAATGTCTCAGTTATAATACATTAAAACAGAATTCTTTTTTTATATAAACTAAAACATCACAATGGTACTTGAAAACTAAGACACACAGTCAAAACAGATAAGGTAATCTTAATGCACTGAAACAGCAAACACGATAATGACTGAAATGATAGAAACTAGTCCTGGAAATCTTGATAGAAAAAATGTGTTTTCAGTCACTTCCTGAACGCACAGTGTTCTACAGTCCCTTATACATGTTCTGGAAGGGCATTCCACAGTTTTGGAGCTATTGTTCTGAAGTACCGATCACCGTACGTAACGGTTCGACTTTTTGGAACAACTAGAGTGACCGATTGTTTTATAGACCTAGATTTCGGGTAGTCTTATATACCTCTAGTAATCGTTTGATATAATTTGGGCACTCATCATGTAATCACTCAATATCTAAGTATGAAGCAGAATTGCACGACTCTGTGGTGTCTTTTATTTCGAGCTCACAGGGATATATCGAATCGACATATGAATGAAAGGTATTATTGTTAATAGACAAAACGTCGTCGATATATCTAAATGTCGATTTGAAGGCCACGGCAAGATATTTTGTCTTCTCATATAGAAGTTTCTGGATAAATTCTGCTTCACGTGAATATAGAAACAGGTCAGCTAACAAAGGAGCACAATTCGTGCCCATGAGAATTCAAGACTGTTGGAAGACCTGATCACCAAAGAACACGAAGTTATTGTCAATGAGGAACTCTAGCATATTTTTTTTTAATTTCAACTTCAGAGTACTTGTACGTGGAATCAGAGTGGTGTTTAACAAAGTGAGTTTTTGGATGACTGATCACTAGATATGAATATTTCCGTTTTCCATTTTTGTTGAAGAAACAACTGTCTATGATGTCAAAACGTCTAGTCTTTAATTTATCGTGAGGAATGGTCGTGTATAGTGTTGAAAAGTAATAGGTTTTAATGCTATTGATTTGGGGAAAATTCTGTGATTTCAAGTTTACTAAAAGTTCTTTAGAATGTTTTAGAATCCACATTTGATTAACACCACTTCTGGCATATGTAGTCGCACAGTAAGTTTGAAGTTTCTCCTTCACAACTGATAATATTTTCGTGAGGAGCAAAGATAGGGGCTTAGTAGAGCACTTACTGGATCCAGCAATGTATATTTGTTTGTAAGGGTTTTTATGTAGTTTAGGAATCCAGTATAGGTACAGTAACTCATATTCATTTGACCCATTGACTGAGATATTAAATATGTCTAAAACTGAAGCCTGGGTTTGAAGAATTTCATCTTTTGAAAGGGCAGTTAGAGTATAAGTACGATTACCAATAGTGGAATTAATGCCAAGTTCGTTTAAAATACAGTTCTAATAATGAGCCTTACAAACAAAGACAATGTTGTTACTAGCTTTGTCAGCTGGAACCAAAACATATTCCTCGTGTAAACTATCTAATTTTTTATCACTTCTGGTTTACTAAACACAGAAGGATAGATGGTACGTACTTTTGTTTTAATAGGTCTAATGCGGGGTTTTAATATTCCTCTTATGCTTTTAACCCATTCTGACAATGTATCAAGTTGTTCTTTTTCATATTTAGCCCATCGTCTGGCATAATCTTCGACAAAATTCATAATAGAGATGAAGTTCTGTCGCCAATTAAAAGACCGAGGTTCTCTGTATTTAGGACCTTTTAGAATAAGTGATTTGAGGTCCTCATTTCAACTATATCAACATCACCAGTAATGTCCAGCTGGACTATAGTTGAAAGCCATATGAGGGGTCCGTGTTTGCCCAACTATCTATTTTGTATTGCTTGTAGGAGTTATGAGATTGATCACTGTTCGTTATCTTCACCTTGCATGAGCTATAACACACGGTAAAATTTTGCATCTGATCTGTCCATAAACTTTTACCTACTTGTAAATCTAAGATAATACCAAGGTTCTGATAAGAAAATGCTGTTAATTGCATTCCTACTGTGCACTTTTTCGAACTGGCCATTGCCTTCATTATCTCTCGGCACAAGAAACGATTATTCCCGAGTGAAAGGGATATGCTGATAACGAGGTCAAACGAAGATGGAATCAGAGGCAAACACCATTGCTTTTTCTTTGTCTGTGAATTATTTTTGCATTTGATGAATAAAAATAAAGTTTAAACAGTGTAATATTGTAAATTAAAATGAGACTTTAACAATAAACAATCTGTGCACATAAGAACCGGTCAGAATCTTGTAGCTTTCCCGACATTGTTATGGTTTGCAACATTGACACATGCGCAATTAGAGCATTCCGAAGTAGTGACCCCTGGGGTCACTGAATATCGAGATAACAGCTAGGAATTAGTGGCTGGCAGCCAGGCAATTCAGATCTTATATTTTATTACTGATTTAATGGTTTTGGAGGCCAAATGTTACGAAGAAAATTGGATACAACAGAAAATATAATGAATGCATGTTACTAACTGTATTTTCTCATTTTATTTTTTGGTGCCGTCAGTTATAGCTCATATGGCTTTGAAAGAAGAACAAGAACACGTTGGTGGATTACGTATAAGATGGTCTATATCTGGGCACTGCAAAGTTTGTTTATAATTAAAAAGTTTGGATGCAATAGTAGAAGTATAGCTGTAGGAAATACAGGGTGTAGACTTGAGCTTCAAACAAGTTGGAATACCCGACTGAACCCTTTTATGACAAAGAATGTTGACGGCGGCATCTATTCCTTTGTTTGTAAATTTGAGCTTAAAGCTGACATGAATTAATAAATACGTACACCTTTCTCATCTTATCCGCAATATTTCTCTCAGGTAGCCTAATTTACTCTACCCGTATATACCCAAAATGTGATTGTCACACCTGAGTGATTTTTCTAGGCGGCACTGTTCATAAAGAATATCATCCATGACCCGTGTTGGTTTAAAGAGCCTGTGATAGGCAACATCCATAATCATAGAGTTCAATCTATATTCAGGTGTTGAAAAATCCAAGTATAGACTAGCTGTAGCGTCTTCAAATACCGCGTGTAAAACTCTCGATGGACCAGATTAAAGTTTTGTACGAATATGATGTGGACCTAATTGTCTGTTGACGTAAGACAAAAGTTAATCAAACGTGACATCATTTATACTTGGTCTTTTATATGAACGATGTCCATGACTACGCTTCCGTCTTTGGTTATTGGATCCCATCACATTAACGTTATTTCTTTGTGGACTAGTCAAATTTCCCACATCATATACATTATCATTGCATCCATATTGAAATGCAGTACCTAGGGTCCTGATCCAGTGATCTTTACGTTGTCTACGAAATGGGGTGCTTAATGTTGGATTGTTTGTGTGATGGTAAATTTTTTCCAAAACCCTTACCCTCATGGACAAGATGGAGTGGTCCGGTGCATTAAAATACTTGTAAAGAAGTTGGTTACCACCATTATTTATTTGAAATCTGTGCCCCGATATTCTTCTCCAACATAAATTAAGCCACACAGGTTATACTCAATGGCGTAGACAACATTAGAAGATTTACAAGTCAAATTGGTACAGAAACTACGTCCAGTGAGGTTACTATTAAATGAATTTCTAGTGATCAGTACATCACAAGTTTTGCAATTTTTTGCAGAACATTTTGAGATTGAGTACATGGGGTCTGAAAAGGAATTATGAAAAATATCTCTTAAAGGAACACTATCATTATCGACTCATTATCGACTAATATTGATTAAAAAGGTTTATTTTTAAATTATAAACAACGATGTTACAATATAAAATATCGACGACTTTTATCTATTAACAAATAATAACTTTCATTCATATCTCGATTCGATATATCCCTGCGAGCTCGAAATAAAAGACACCATAGAGTCGTCCACTTCTGATTCATACTTAGATATTTTATTGAAAATACATATTATCAGCAAACTAACAGCTCCACTTTATGACAAACGGGATGATTTCAGCTTCTCCATCGTCAACTTCCCATATTTATGACGCAATATTCCATTATCACTTGCATATGGAGTTTATATCTCTAAATTAATTCGATACGCAAGAGCTTGTTCTGCGTATGGTCAGTTTTTAAATCGAGGCAAGCTACAGACAAACAAGTTGATAGTACAGGGGTTTCAACAGTCTCGTTTAAAGTCAGCATTTCGTAAATCCTGTTGTCGTTGTAACGATGGAGTTTGCCAATACAACCTATCATTGAGTCAAATGATGTCTGACGTGTTTCATACCGATTGTTAGACCGTTCGTGACACACAGATTTTTACTTCGGATAACTCCGTTTACCTGATCAAGATATAGGGCTTACGGCGGGTATGACCAGTCGACAGGGGATGCTTACTTCTCTTAGGCACTTGATCCCACCTCTGGTATGTCCAGGGGTCCGTGTTTGCCCAACTATCTATTTTGTATTACTTATGGGATTTATGAGATTGATCACTGTTCGTTATCTTCGCCTTTCTTACGCATGATGGTTATTTTTGAGGACGTTAGCAATCAGGGAATTGCGAATTTTATATTTCCTAATGTTTCCATCTCTAGCCAAATGGAGACCTCCTCTGTGTAGAACCATATGTTGTTTTTTAACAATGTCATACATGTATTTACTAACATTTTTGACAAGTCATCACCAAGTTTTCGGCAAGTGATCATTGATCTAGGTTCCCCTGAAACTGACACCAGATCTCATCCCGGTAATTGAAGGTCTGCTTGGTGAGAATCCGTTTTGTTTTACCGTTACCGGATACTAGTAGACTTCGGTAGAACACCTGTCTACGTTCTCATTCAAATGACATATTGCTAACGCTGTCCTCATTCTGTAGGAGCCATCTCCGAAGAAGATTCGCTTGTCATGAAGCATATTCAAGGTGTTGTTGTACGACTCCACATAGAATGTGTCCATGGCATGAATGTCTGGTGTAGAGCATTCACAAGTAATTTCTCTGCTACTGGAGCTGTCAGGATCACCTTCCTGGGCTCGTAGTTCCTGTCTACTAGGAATCTGCTCTCCGCTGAACACTATTCGTGTATGTTTTTGTAGAATGAGACCACATTGTCGATTTTCCCTCGGAGAATATCAGCGTCCTAGTCGCAGTTACGGATGGCATACTGTATGTGAGTTTTGGTGGTATGGACCTTATCAGACAGTTCCACATGCCATGTCACTCTGTGGGGGTTTTCTGGACCGCTTGGAAATCTTGTCGACCTCTTTCTCCACGGACTTTGCGGCGTGCCAAGTATCGTTCTGATTTATGGTGTCGGGACATTCATCTCTGATGAATTTGTTAATGCTGACGTTCCTGTCGTGAGCATGGATGTGAACAAATACTGGGCCGCCGATAGAAAAATAGTCGTAGAGCCTCCTGGTACTTGACAGTTCATGTCGCTGTATACCTATGTTGTCCTCTTTCATGACGTGCTCCTCACGAAATACCGTGTGGGTAGCATTTCCAATGCACACAACGTTGGTGTTTTTAGCATTCCGCCTGCCACCATATGCATGCCTTGCATCTGTTAGGATGTCGATGGACCTATCATTTTCTTCTGACACCCCTATCTCTTCTTGTACAGCCTGGTTACAGACGAGGTTCTTCGTTGTTGACACAGCAGTGGTTAACTTGGCTGTCAACTCCCGCTGAACTTCTAGCCTGGATTTGAAGAGAAGAACGTATTAGTCGAAACTTTGAGTTAAGTCTGAGATTTTATTTAAAATTTGACTGCTCAAATAGAAAAAACTCAAACTTAAGTGTGAGAATTATCGAGAAATCCAGGCCTGCTCGAAGCTCGATGAATCCCAGGTTCTCTTGTAGTCTGGAAATCTGCTCATAACTTTCTACAAAAAAGAATTTATTCAGAAGAAACTTTTACAAAATAACACATAAGAAGCAAAAGCAAGTTATTCACACAGTGATATAAATTGATTTATTTTGTTTAACGTCTCTCGAGAGAATTTTTCACTCATATGGAAACGTCACCAAGACCGGGGAAGGGCTTCAAATTTGCTCGGCACTTACGGCCATTGAGCAGTGAGGGTTCTTTCGCGTGCCACACCTATTGTGACACAGGACATCCGTTTTTAAGGTCATCTCCGAGGACCCGTGACATTCACACCTAATGCCGAGCGTTTGGCGATGGAACTGTCACTATCTGTCTTAACGACTTAGGTTTGTCGCGGCCGGGATTTGACCGAATTTTGTCATTTTTCACTAGGTTATGACCCTTGGGCTTCAATTTTTCGGACCTTTTTTGTGCTTGCAGATTGGTACATTTGTAGTTCGCCTCTACAAATTTGATAACTCGTGGAGTCACATCCACACCAGCTTAACGTTTAGATCCAAGTTTCTTTTTTCTGTAGATAATAGTACTACACTCATTAAAACTTTTAGCATAGTAAATCAACAATGTAGTCAATTTATTCATTATCACCGTCATTTCACAGTTCATTAACTTGGTAAAAGCCCTAAACATAATTATAAATTTGTCCTTTTTTCCTGGTCTAGTCTTTGTACCCGATAGTAGTTGATTTCCAACCATTCCAATTCTATTTCCCCTTTTACCATACCTACATAATGAATGTCGAACATAGTTGCGGTACAGTAATCTTAGCGACCGGTAGGGGACTATGTATTGCCATGCAATACTTTCAGAATGTTTGTTTTACTTGTAGTTTTTAGACTTATCATTGTGTCAAATGCTGTCTGGCTTGTTAAGCCGTTCGTGGTACACTGATTTTGACTACGGATAACTCCGTTTACCTGATCAAGATATAGGGCTCATGGCGGATGTGACCGATCGACAGGGGATTCTTACTCCTCTTAGGCACCTGATATCACCTCTGGTGTATCCAGGGGTCCGTGACTGGACAATTCTCTATTTTGAATTGCTTATATGATTTGTGAGATTAATCACTGTTAGTTATCTTCATTTTTACTTAACTAGTCCACATCTACACAGCAGTGCATTTCTTTGTGAATTTTAGAGCTTCTATTCATGGGTAAAAATAAAGAAACAAGGAAGTATTTATTGACCTATACAATGAGGGAAATTCACTTAAAATAATCAGCAAAACTGAAGTGTTGAATTATTCAACAATTCAGCCAGTTATTTCAAGTGTATACGATGGACATTCAAAAGATGAACTAAGGGGAAAGAAAATACTTGGTCGACTTAATGGCATTTCTTCAGATAATGAACAATGATCAATGTAAGGTGGAGCTAACGAACATACAGTGATCAATCCCACAACTCCTATAAACAATATAAAATAGAGATGGACAAATACGAACCCCTGAATATACCATAGGTGCCTAAGAGGAGTAAGCATCCCCTGTTGATCGATCACACCTATATCTTGGATCAGGTAAATGAAGTAATCTGTAGTCAAAATCAGTGTGCCAAGAACGGTCTAACAATCGGTATGATTGTATGTACATCATATTACATGGTGTGTTCCATATAATAAAGGGTTGGTTCACTGTATTAAATGGTCACCATTCCTTGTTACTAGTATAAGGTGAAAGGTACATAATAAATGAAGTGTTCCATATGATAGAAGGTCGGATTATTATGTTACCTGATCAGGATATGGGGCTCACGGCGGGTGTGACCGGTCAACAGGGGATGCTTACTCCTCCTAGGCACCTGATCCCACCTCTGGTGTGTCCAGGGGTCCGTGTTTGCCCAACTATCTATTTTGTATTGCTTGTAGGATTTATGAGATTGATCACTGTTCGTTATCTTCACCTTGCATAGTAAAAGGCCCATAATAAATGCTGTGTTCCATATAATAAACGGTTGGTTCACTATGTTAAATGGTCATCACTCCAAGAGCTAGAGCTTTGATATTTCACATGAGTATTCCTTGTCACAAGACCTTTCCGTGGGTAAATTGTTGATCCTGTGACGTTGGAGTTTGACCTACTTTTTGAAGTTTTTTGTAACGGTGACCAGACCGTTTCATGTATTGACCCATTGCTATATTTTGTTATCCGTTTAATTGAAATATGACACCAATTAAACCATCAATGCCACCATGTAATGTTTTTTTTTTCAACCATGTGAAATAATCTGCACACCAATTAATGTACTTGACGTATTTGTTGCAATATGTTACTTACCATTTATTATGTGCATTTTACTATATAACAAGGAGTGGTGGCCATTTAACTTAGTGAACCGACCATTTATGATATGGGACATACCTTTTATTAGGTCACCTGAGTAAACTCAGGTGACCTATTGCAATCGGTTGTCGTCCGTCGAGCGTTAACAATTGAACATTTTTAACTTCTTGATAACTACTGGTCCAATTCTTTTCAAATTGGGTATGAAACATCGTTGGGACAAGGGAGACACAAATTGTAAATTTTAAGTCTCCAGCACCCCTGGGGCCTCTGGGGCGGGGCAAAAACTGCCCAAAATTGACCAGTTATCAAAAATCTTCTTCTCAAGAACTGCACACATGTAAGGAAAACTAAATGTATGGTGATGGAGAGCAGGAAGGCCTCTGCCAAAATGTAAATTTCATGATCTCCGGGGTAGGGCGGGACCAAACTTTGTATATAGTGTTTATGTGTAAAACACTTAAATAACATCTTCTTTAGTGCTGTTGATACTATATTGAAACTAAATAAATATTTAGAAAGAGCAGGTAGTCCTTTACCAAAGTTGTAAATTTGATGGTCCCAGGGGTAGGGGTTTTGGTATCAGGGTGGGGCCAAAATGGCCAGTTATTAAGTGTGTGAACAATAAACATTTTTAACTTCTTCTTGATAACTATCATTCCAATTCTTTTCATATTTGGTGTGAAGAATCTTTGGAACAAAGGGGACAGAAATTGTAAATTTCAGGATTCCTGCACCCCGGGGCCTTAGGGGCGGGGAAAAAATTGACCAATTTCCAACAATCTTCTCAAGAACCGCACACATGTAAGAAAAACTAAATGTATGGTGATGGAGAGCAGGAAGGCCTCTACCAAAATTGTATATTTCATGATCCCCGGGGTAGGGGTTCTGACCCCAGGGTAACGCCAAAGTTGTTATATAGTGTTTATGTGTAAAACACTTAAATAACATCTTCTTTAGTGTTATTGATACTAAATTGAAACTAAATGGATAGAGCAGGTAGTCTTTTACCAAAATTGTAAATTTGATTTTCCCCAGAGTAAGGGTTTTGACCCCATGGTGGGGCCACACTTAGTATATAGTATTTATGTGTAAGTTTGCTGATACTGTATCTAAATGCATACTTGGGAATAGTAGAAAAGGATGTACAAAAAATGGTGAATTTCAATCAAAACCCAGGGTTATGACTTTAGAATGAGTCCAAATTAGTCATATCTTTTGATGTTTTAATGTTAATACACCTATTATTCAAAGCCTTTCATCAGTGTATGCACTTTTGAAGGCAGTGAAGTTTTAAGAACACATCTTGTTTTATACTGTTGCTAAACAATAGAATTTAGCTTAGATATTCAGAACAGGATTTTTTTCTAGATTCCATAGCCCATGGAAGTAGTGATACTCTTTCACTAGTATTCGTAACTCTTGTTATGTACCTTTCACCTTAAACCAAGGAGTGATGACCATTTATTGTGCCTTTTACTATATAACAAGGAGTGGTGGGTATTTAACATAGTGAACCGACCCTTTATTATATGGAACATACCATTTATTATGTACCTTTCACCTTATAACAAGGAGTGATGACCATTTAACATAGTGAACCGATCCTTTATTATATGGAACACACCATGTATTATGTACCTTTCACCTTAAAACAAGGGGTGATGACCATATAACAGAGTGAACCGACCCTTTATTATATGGAACACTCCATGTAATATGATGTACAATACCTTAAGGCAGCTATGGCGTTCCATATCAGACATAATTTGACCCAATGATAGGTTGTATTGGATTGATTGATTGATGTTTTCTGCCACACTCAACATTTTTTCAGATACCTGGTGGCGCCCAGTTTTTATTGGTGGAAGAGAGAACCCAGATACAATGTACCTGGGAAGAGACCACCGACCGTCCGAAAGTAAATTGGGAAACTTTCTCACTTACAGGCGCGAGTGGGATTCGAACCCGCGCCGACAGAGATGAGAGGCCGTGGGATTTTGCGCGCGATGCTCTAACTACTCGGCCACGGAGGTGATTGGAAAAAGTAAATAATAATAATAACGACAATAGAATCAATCTCATAAATCCTGTAAATACGAGTGGAGCTAAAACGGATCCTTGACACACCAGCGTTGTTATCAGGTGCCTAGGAACAGCAAGCATATGTTATTGAATTTAAGAAATCTTCTGTTAGTGTCAAAGAAATCGTAGAGGACAAATAATTACACTACGGAGTACTAGATGCAATCAACATAATATACCATTAGAAGGAATGGTTTCTTTTATCACCAAGTCCTTATATTTTACACAAAGGAAGTTATTTGTAGTTTCCAAGGAAACTGAGAAAATAATCCAAGATAATGAAGTTGACTTCATTTTTTTTTATTTTTTTTTTTTTGTCAGCAGATTTGCTGATCGCAGCTGAAGTTCTTTTTTGACTGATGACAACATATTGAACAGGTCATTATCTGTCACCAGATTTCAGTATTGGATTAAAAGGAATCTCATTAGTGAGGTCGATGGCTTCTATCTATATTCCATCCTCAAAAGCAATTACCAGAGAGAGAGAAATATGTCTGACATGTTTTACACCGATTGTTGGCCCGTTCTTGGCACACCGATTATGACGATGATCAAGATATAGGGCTCACAGCTTATGTGACCGGTCGACATGGGGATGCTTACTCCTCCTAGGCACCTGATCCCACATCTGGTATGTCCAGAGGTCCGTGTTTGTTCAACTCTCTATTTTGTATTGCGTAAAGGAATTATGAGATTGGTCACTGTTCGTTATATTCACCTTTCATGTACGAAATACCATTCAGTTAGAATTACAGTGGAACCAAACAGATCTTCGTAGCGGTGTAAGACTCGCGGCGGGTGTGTCCGGTCAACAGGGGATGCTTACTCCTCGCTTTTCGTTATCTTCACATTTAATCTTGGTAGCGGTGCAGATAAATATCGTAAAATATTTGACGATTGGACTGCTTCCGATCAGTTTTATATATGATTTGTTTACAGACAGTGAAAATAAAAATTCAAAGTTTTGATAAATCATACTACATTTGATGCCTCATTTAATTTTTTTGATATCCTATTAGAATTTTAGTAAAACCTGGTCAGAAATTAACAACATGACAGAGGAAAAGCGATTCAGTGTGTTCAATGGTGACGTGGTTACAGAAAATCCTCAGTTCTAATAACAAGAAATACGATTTTCAAAAGTTTTGTTCCAACAACGAAGTCCCAAGCCTACCTCCAATAGCATGCGTGGTCGCAATTTTTCTATGTATGAAAATTCAAAGTGGTGAGTCTGACGCCGTGTTAATGTCATTTTTTTATGCAATACTAAGTGGTTCCGGGATATCTATTGCAGTAATAATGCGTGTGACGAAAAGTTAATTCACAAAGATTCAGGGAGGAAAATGAAACCTTACAAAGTCTGTCTAGTAGAAGGGACCAATCGCCTATTTGATTGATATATTAAAAATATTTTAACAATAAAAGAACAGAAGTAATTTGTGTTCCGTGGGATTATTTCGTTGGTTATTCCGGGTTTTTACGGGTTGTTTGTTTATGGAATCGTGTATTTCGTCAAGCAAAACTAATGTACATTGTATACGTAAGAGGAAGTGTTGTCACTATAGCGAGAACTGGAGGCACTTTGTGTCACGTTGACAGGATGAAGCATTATACCGAATTAGCAGAGCTATCCAATACGGGGGAATATATGTTCAGAGCTGTCGGATATTTTAAATTCTTGAAAAGTACAAGTTGTGTGAGCAAAATAAACTGCTTTCTTATACTCGAGCTCGGGAGATTTTAGTGGGAAAAATAGGCCTCGATTATACTAGTTGTCTCAGAAGTGGCGGCGCTATGTTCAGCGGCCGTGATGAGCAACGCTTCCGATCGTTTCATTAAGGTGCATGGGAGATGGAAATCTGAATTTCCAAGGACAATTATATAAAAGACTCGATGGATAATAAATCAAAAGTCACAAAACGTTTGAATTCATTGTAATAAAATATTTGTGTGTTACAATATATACACACTAAAGCTCTTCGTTATCTGGGATCTAGCGAGCAGCATTAATTCCTATATACGTTTCATATCATCATTAAATTATAATTGTTTTATATTAGGACGAACGAAGTGAGGGAGAATATAATAAACGACTCGGTTGATTCGTTCAAAGCAGCTGCATCAGCTTTATTTCATCAATACTATTTATGTCTCGCATTGAAAATAGTTTTAACCCTTAATCTAGCAAAGTGCAACCCCGTTTATAAGTGTTATAATTTTCAACAAGCTCAAGGCGATCACTCATCTCATAAAAGTCGAGGAAGTTGTATGATAAACGATGCATTTCTGCAGAACAGATGTTGTATATATTTAAAACGTATGTAGTGTATACTTATCACCGATTGTTTTCAATTGTGTTTGTAACATTGTATTAAAAATTACGGTTTTTCAGTACGTTATACATTAAAAAGAAAAACATTTGATTCGTCTCTGCGGGACAGGTGCTGTTTTGTTAGATACGGGAAAATTCTGCAGTGCATTGTACATTTATCTTGGACATAATGTAGTATAGTGTACTTTAAGGAGACTCGGTACAAACAAACAAAACATCGATGCATGGTAAGGAGACTTGGTACAAACAAACAAAACATCGATGCATGGTAAGGAGACTTGGTACAAACAAACAAAACATCGATGCATGGGCCGAGATATATATAGATATAGATATATATATATATATAGTTTGGTTGTAATAGGTACAGATATAAAAAATTATAAAAATGATAAGGGGGGTCTATGATGTTTAAAAGTTTAAATATATTACTCCCCTCTATATAAATTTCCCCAGTGTTTTGGACTTCATTGAGAAATCATGGAAATAATCACATTCCTTAAGGTAAATTGTATTCATTTTACTTATAAATACATGAATTTAGTTCTCATTTGCATCAGGTTTTTTTTTTTTTTTTGTTTTTTTTTTTTTTTAGAAATGTTTGTTTGTGGCAAGTGTAGTTAAGAGGTGTTAGTAAAGTTGAAATTTCATAAAACAGTTTCAAAATTACGAAATCCGATCATAGCAATATATTGATCTTTTCTCGCGTAATTACGATTGATTGATTGATGTTTTCCGCCACATTCAACAATTTTTCAATTATCTGGTGGCGCCCAGTTTTTATTGGTGGAAGAGAGAACCCAGATACAATGTACCTGGGAAGAGACCACCGACCTGATGGTTTTGGATGCCAGTTGAAAAGAGAAGATTTAAATCCCGGGGGTCTTCTATGGTGACCCTTAGGTACTTGGCCTTGGTGGTAAAAGTCAGCTCCTTCCCATGGATGCAGTGTGGGGTGATGTGTTGTTTCCGTTTGATGGTGACACCTATCTAGGCTGAAGTGCATTAGCCAGTCTGCTTCCCATTTCTGGCCTAGACATAGATAATCTTTATGTGTTCTGGTCTGTCAGTAGTTTTTTCATAGCCCTTTCTTCGGCGCATGTAATATTACTAGAAAAATTTCTACTTAGACCTCTAATAACGTCTAATATATATTTCGAGAAAGTGTTGAGTATATAAACTAAATGTAAGTCATTTTATTCCATTTTATTCACATTTGAAATCTAAGTTCATGAGTTATCATGCATGGATGAGTCACATTTGAAATCTACTCTAGATCTCTTCATCCGTATAGCGGGTGGTGGCCCGTTGTACTTTTTGTTGCATCTTCACGGAAGATCGCCTTGCGTTGCGTTCCAGGTCCCCTGTTACGATCCTGGTTCTAACAACGTTATTATAGCAATTCAGTTTGATACACGGGAATCTTCAATGTCGTTGTTCGTTCTTATCATGAAATCAAATACACTCCACGAACGGATGGGGAAGGTGGCGTTTTCCATCCATTGCCGGTTGATGTACTGCACCAGTTCCTGAAGGTGGGGTGGGCACTTCTCCCTCAACACCCGGAACACGTCCACAAGACGAGTCCAAGGCAAGAAAGGCAAGGCTATCAACTGCTTCATGAACGTGTGGGACGCTTCCCTTCCCCTGAAGGTGGTCACAAACCCGAGGTGCAGGATGCGGGTCCATATGGCCTTCGTCCAATGAAAGACACACCCCTTTAAGGTCACGTTCGGGAAGACGTCCCTAGCAGCCTGCCAGATTCCTGAAATAATATTTTATTACAAATAATCAAATCGGTAGTTTATTCATTTTAATGTATGCAAATGTTATATAGTAGTAATTTCTTTGCAACAAAAAGTTAAATTATAGACAGTGCTAACAAATGCTGTGTCTTGACACATCCAGAATTTAATGAATAGTAGCTTGAAGTAGTGAACATTATATTTACATTCAGTACATCAGATTTATTATTAAATCATAGCCCTCAACAGGCTCGACATATTTAATTCCCTGTCTGTGAGAGATGTCGAAGGACTCGCAGACCTCGGCAGGACGAAACACGTCCTCTCCATTCTATGAAAATATTTTTTAACAAAACATTCAAGAAAATCAAAAATCAAGCTCAAAATATAAAATTGTTTGATATAATAAAAAATGCTGGAATCACGAGTCTTGGGGGCGTGGCTGTCTCCTGTACTGCCATGGACTGTGCACTCACTTCATCTCCACTCTATATAATGAAATGAAATATTCATTTACATTCCACTAAAAAAATTATCAACTTACGACACAAATAAAAAACAACTTCAAATCAATAAAGTTTTGAAAACATTTCAAGAAATATTTTAGCCAAACGAAACTTCAGAATGATCCTGAACTGGTGGTACTGCTGTGCAATCACGAGTCTGGGTGGTGTGGCTGTCTCCTTTACTGTTGTGGAATCACAAGTCTGGGTGGTGTGGTTGTCTCCTCTACTGCTGTGGAATAACGAGTCTGGGTGGTGTGGCTGTCTCCTTTACTGTTGTGGAATCACAAGTCTGGGTGGTGTGGCTCTCTCCTCTACTGCTTCTGGAATAACGAGTCTGGGTGGTGTGACTGTCTCCTCTACTACTTTTGCAATAACGAGTCTGGGTGGTGTGACTGTCTCCTCTACTGTTGTGGAATAACGAGTCTGGGTGGTGTGGCTGTCTCCTCTACTGTTGTGGAATAACGAGTCTGGGTATTGTGGCTGTCTCCTCTACTGTTGTGGAATAACGAGTCTGGGTGGTGTGACTGTCTCCTCTACTGTTGTGGACTGCAGCACCTCCCTCGTCACACCCATGGGCTAAAATTATTTTCTGATATTAATCCTTTTTTTCAGTCTTTTACAAATGTTAATTGTTTACGGAGCTGAACTATTATACAATTGATGTATCATAAGTACCACACTGTCAGACCTTCAAGATTCAGATTCTTTATCAGCTCATCGGTTATAAATACAAAATATTTACTAATATATATATACATATAAGACAGTAGAGGGTGAGTAGACATATAGATACAATTTTGAGGATATAAAATCAATGCATTTCAGTATACATATAACAACACACGTGAATAATATGTCGTAGCAAGTACAGGATTCATAACTTACATGAAGATCGAAACTTTGTAGCCTGTTGTAGGAACTTTCCTAAATTATTTAGTTCTTTTGTATTATTTACACTAAGAAGTTTTACTAATTTAAAGACACTAGGTTTCTTGTAATAATTTTTTTTGATATATTTAATTCTTAAACCGTTATAAAAAGGACATTTTAAAATAAAATGAAATTCGTCTTCTAACTCATTTAGGTTACAAAATGTACAAATCCTATTATTTCTTGAAATATTTTTATGCCTACCCTTCTCAATGTTCAAAAAGTGTGAAGACGTCCGAAATTTTGTTATATAGACCTGTAAAGAAAATTATTAACAATATAATAATAATAATAATAAAGCCTTTATTTATCCAGGATTACATATTTAGCGATAACGCTAGTTTTCAATATGGTCCTGCATATAACATACATACAGACAGATATTAGTAAAATAAACACAGATTAAAAGAAGTAATTGAAATTGTAATAGTTGTAGTTAGTGATGGATATACGATTTTACCTTTAAGTCGTGGGAATTCGTGGACTAATGTGGGTTTTAGGATGTTAGGATAATAAATCTTTACCATATTTGCAGGTCATGTGCTGCCATCTATTGCACGTATCACATACCAAGGCCTCTTGTGAGCGTTACACAAGGTAAAGTTGACATTAGTGTGATAATTTGAATGAAAAAACATCTGGGCATGGTCTTTGATTTTCCATCGGGGGGGGGGGGGGGGAGGGGGGGGGTCAAAAGTTAAGTAAGCTATGAAAATTCGTAATTACAAAGGTAAAACGGGGAATAGAAAAGTTTAGATTTAAAACATTCTACAAGAGTTTTAATCCAAATTAAAATATGGCTTTAAGACTACAATAAACTTACAAATTATAAGAAAAAATATATACGTCATCGACATGGATTCCTTAAAGGAGTACGTCAATGGACGATTTTTGCCAATTTTCAAAGAAAATACCATTAAAGAACAAATAGAAAAAAAATTTACTCGTGGTATCGTGCTTTTCATTTATACGAAATTGCTTTATTTATCAAACGATCCCATGGGGATCCGGGTTAGAATAGGTCCTCAGTACCCCTTGCTTGTCGTAAGAGGCGACTAAATGAGGCGGTCCTTCGGATGAGACCGCAAAACCGAGGTCCCGTGTCACAGCATGCAGGTGTAGCACGATAAAGATTCCTCCCTGCTCAAAGGCCATAACCACCGAGCATAGGCCTAAATTTTGCAGCCCTTCACCGGCAGAAATATTCTCGAAAGGGACGTTAAAAAAATGTTCAATCAATCAAACGAACGTTTACATGCTGTATTGAAAATTGTAACTGAGGTCCCCATAGTTTTATCAATTTGTTAAAGAGAACCTCGGAAACGGTGAGATTCACTTGATTTCGCATTTGAGGGTACCATATAAGGCTGTCCGAATATATCCACTTAAATTCCTTTGAATATGCAATTATTGATATTAATATTTCGAGGAAATAACCAACTTAGATACAGAATTGTTTTAACATTGTGGTATCTGCGATCAGTGATTAAGATATGTCGCCAAGAAATATGTAATCTACGTTCCCAGTAATTCCATCGAGAAAGCTGGGGATAAAATATTCACTCTTAAAAAATTGAAATAATATTTTAATCCAAATCGATTTAAATTATACAAATGAAATCCATATACTATCTCTATATAACGCAATATATTATGCATACCGTGTAACTGAGGTGTAGGTTTACAGTCAAAAATAGGACAAAAACTAAAACTCTTTGGGTGTAACGAAGGTTGTTTGGATGATTTTCATATGTATGTGGATGTGTATACATTGATCTCATCATTATCGTCTCCACGCCAAACACTGCCTCTTAATTATTTTTTAAAGGCTTTGCTTTCGGGTCCACCAATTAGCGCCAATTTTGTCACGTTTGATCGCAGATAATGCACGCTTCTCTTTGTAGTTACAGCGACTTCTGGAGAACTCGTACCCACAATTTTGGGTACGAGTTCTCCTGGAGATAAACTTTATCATTTTACCAAATAAAAATGTGGGTACGAGTTCTCTTGGACAAAAACTTTGTCAATTTACCAAATAAAAGTGTGGGTACGAGTTCTCCTGGAGAAATACTTTGTCATTTTACCAAATAAAAATGTGGGTACGAGTTCTCCTGGCGAAAAACTTTGTCATTTTATCATTTAAAATTCTGGGTACGACTTCTCCTGGAGAAAAAAGGTAGACTTTTCGATATTTTCTTAGAATGAAATGTTTATAAAAAATATGAACCTGGGGAACTTGTTCCTAGATTTCTTTAGTACGAAGCAGGTAACACAATATTACAATATGATATATTTAATCTAAAAAAAAAAAACATGTAAAAGAAACAAATCAATACAGAAATGTCAGACAAACTATACAGATCTACACATAGTCAACAAAACAAATATATACACATACAAACTAAGCTTACAGACTAACAGAGTAATAACAGCAGTCTTAACTTGGGGAATACACACGGCCAAGCTTTTTCAGAAGGGATTCCGTGGACAAGCGGCCTTCTTCATACTTCTCCCATACTATGGCGATCTTGGCGTGAATCTGTAAAATTGAAGCAATATATGACAATAACGAACACAACAAAACCAATAATAATTACAAACAATGTCTTATACATGTAATAGATTGAGAAACAACCCAAAAGGCTTATATTAACCTCGCTCTACAATAATAATTAGCTATTAACTAAATAGTTTTTATTTGTTTCTCCGCGAGTTAATATAACAATATTCAGTGATAAAGAAGATATGAAATGTGTGTACACATTAAGATTACCTTCTTGGCGGACTTCCGTTGATACCTTGACAGTTTCCCCTCACTTACGAGCTTTTTCTGCAGAGGGAGCAGGTCGGCTTCCTTCCTAAGAAGCTCTATCAACAAGTACAAGTTGACGCGCTTCGAAGTCTACCATAAACGAACGCACGACAGGTTCCTGTGGAAGGTGCTGTATGGGGGTCCGCAAAACCTTAGAGGTAAAAATCATGAATTAAAAGAGAGATAGAGAAAGAGTGTAGGTCGTTTCAAATCAAAACACTTTCAATTCTGTTGAGAATATATATTTTTTATTGATAGATTTTTAAAAAGAATTGTCCTAATCTGTATTTACAATGTATGTTATAATAAGATCTGCATATCATACCATCTCGTTTGCCGGACATCATGGCAAATCCCAACGTCCCGTTGTTTTCTCGTATCGTCGGCACAGATGAAGGCATGGATAGATACGTGCTGGACAAAAGGCTTCTTAACCAGCTTGAATGTCCCGTCGATAAACCAGCTCTTAGCTCTGGAAAGGGTGCCCAGCTGTTCGTCAGTGGCGAAGAGGAGATGTCCACGATCGTCTACTCTGATGTCGTCCCTGTAGAATCCAGGCCTAATGAAGTCGGCGGCAAACTGAAAGAGACAAAATATTGTTACGTTTGCATGAGCTATAATGAATATCATGTCATGACAATCCTTGTAGTGTAATTATATATAATCATATATTTTCTAATTAATTATATTTACTACTATTTTAATTAATTACAACTTTTTTCTTGATACGAGGAGCATACTTTTATATTGCAATGTAATGTCACGTACCTCAAAAAATCGAGTGACCTCGTTTCCTCCGGGCGCATCTTTTGCCTCGAATAGTTGTCCATCCTCACCAGGTTGGAGGTCTTCGGTCGACTAGTATCGGGCATCGAATATCTACATTTTCCTGCATCACCGAACACACAATGGACGGAGCCGATGTGAAAACATTGTCCTGGGCAACAGACCTTATCTGAATTGCAACGTCATATCAGCATATGATATCATGTTTATATTTTTTTTCTTAAAACTTTTTTTTATGAATTTCGAAAATTAACAAATAAAATTTCTCTTCATTTCCTTAAATTCTAATGCAAATACTTAACTTCCCAAACCTGTTGCTTGATTTTGGCTGCAATGATGGCTCCGGGTTTTCCTTGGTGGTTGTGGTCCTTGTTGTCAGGCTAGAAGGCGGTTCCAATCTGTACTACTGTTGCGGGGCATCTGTTAAGACTACCACCAGTACATGTACGTCTTACTTGATGGTTTTTTTTTTCTGAAATAAGAATAAAAAATATATAACAAAGAAATTGATATACGTATTATAGTTTTACACCCAGTCATTGATCGGTAAATATCTTATGAGAAGACAAAGTTGTGTCGAAATGCCTTCACATTGTAAGAAAGTCCGCTGCTCTCCAGAAGAAGGTCACCTCCTCGTTGGGAACCCCCATGTTCCACGTTGTATGTAGTCCCACCATTTGTGACTGCGATGACCGTATCGTTAACAGGTGGTTCTACGACTGATCTGAAAATTATGAATGGAATGGAATATAAGATGAAATTTACCTTCAGATTTACATGTAATACTTCTTACTATAATCTTTTTATGTTGCATGAGACATGCAAGGTGAAGATAACGAACAGTGACTCTCATGACTCCTATAAGCAATACAAAATAGATAGTCGGGCAAACACGGACCCCTGGACACACCAGAGGTGGGATCAGGTACGTAGGAGGAGTAAACATCCCCTGTTGACCGGTCACACCCGCCGTGAACCCTATATCCTGATCATCTTATCCCATACATGTTACAAGTATATCAAAGTATATATTGACAAAGAAAAACTTTTTTCGCAACATCAATATAATTATATAGAAGTATGTATGTACTGGTATACAGGCAGTGTAGATAAGTATATATTCTTATTCTTACTCTTGACGCAGACACGTTAAAAGATTAATGCAAATCCATCTCTTCCTCCCTGTCGTCCGGAAAGTCTTCCATGCTGTCTGGAACAGGGGTGGTGCTAATGGGGAAAAAGATAGTTATAAATGATGTATTTTCATCGTAATTGAAATATATCATATATGAGTATTATGAAATGCATTGTTATCATAACATCATATTTGTTCAGTGCTATAAATCAATAAAATGATATATACACACCATCCAACTTTCATGTCTTCTCCCATGTCGTCTGTTCGTTTCCTGTAGGTACATTGATATGCTAATTGTATCTTACCTAAACGTTGATATACTTTCTGTCTGATTAAATGAAACAATGATTCTTAAGTTTAACAATTTTTTTCCCAAATTTTTGACTGAAAATGGGTATTATATTACATTAGATACTTGGTATTATATTACACTAGATACTTGGTATTATATTACACTAGATACTTGGTATTATATTACACTAGATACGTGGAAGACGATGCTACGGTGATGGTAACGAACGTTTGAGTTTGACACATCGTATTAGTATTTTCTCCTTTTATTTAGTATTGGATAATACCGAAGTATATATTTCTCAATGTCTACCAACATCGTGCTATCTATACTAATAATGTAGCGGTTCCTGTGTCGTCTTTTATAACATTGATATAGACCGGGACATCAAATGGAGCTACTAACTTATTGAGAAAGACAGTGAACATTTTCAAATTCAATAAAGATTCATATTCGTTAAATCTCGAGTATGCATAAAAAGATTATCGAATATAAATCAAGATTTACGCATATAAACAGCGAGATTATCGCAGTGGCCAGGGAGAGAGGGTATAAGTGGGGTTGTCAGGATAAGGGATCAAAATTTGGCATTACAATACATGTGATCTTTAAAAATGTTCTTATCAAAAACCATTTGCCATGATGTAGTGCAGATCATATTCGACTAGGATTAGACGTCACTGGGGATTCACAGTTTTACCTGAGAATATGGAAGTTTGGACAAGTTTTCCGTAGATAATTTTTTTTTTTAAATTTGCCCCTCTACCCTAAACAAAACTACAATAGAATTATTTACAGAGTGATAAATTAACATTCAGTCAAACTAAACAAATTAAATGCAAAATTAACAGTAGTCGTAATCAATTGAAGCAGAATTTATTCAAAAACTTCTACATGGGAAGAAGAAATCTCTTGCTGTGGACTACAATGCGACATTTAGATACATCTGTTTATCTATTAATAATACTAATTTTCATTGATATGTCGATTCGATACATGTATATACCCGTGAACTCGAAATAAAAACACCATGTGAATCATCCACCTCTGCTCCATATTTAGATATTTGATTAAAAATAGATATTAACGGCAAACTAACAGTTCAACTTTATGATAAACGGGATGATTTAAGTTTCTACATTGTCAACTTCCCATATTTATGTAGCAATATTCCATTATCACCTGCATATGGTGTTTATACATCTCAACTGATTCGATACGCAAGAAAGAACTTGTTATGCGTATGGTCAGTTTTTAAATCGAGGCAAGCTACAGACAAACAAGTTGATGGTGCAGGAGTTTAAAAAGTCTTGTTTAAAGTCAGGATTTCGCAATTCTATGGTTGTTATAATAATCTAGTTTGCAAATACAACCTATTATTGGGTCAAATGCTGTCTGATTTGTTTCATGCCGATTGTTAGGCTGTTCTTGACACACTAATTTTGACTACAGATAACTCCGTTTACCTGATCAAAATATAGGGCTCACGACGGGTGTGACCGGTCGACAGGGGATACTTACTCCTCCTAGGCACTCTGGTATATCCAGGGGTCCGTATTTGCCCAACTTTTGTATTGCTTATGGGAGTTATGAGATTAATCACTGTTCATTATCTTCACCTTTCATGTATGTACATGTATAAATAGGCCATTGCACACCCATGATAGGGTTGACATGGAACAGTAAATGTATTTAATCAATATTCAGCGAAAAAAAACCTCAATCATGTGAAAGGTGATTTGGAGAAATACAACACATAACAAGATTGCTACACGTAGCAAAAAAAAAAAAAGTTGAAACACAAAAGTCCCATAACTCCTGTAAAATTTGTCAAATCAAAATAACGGCGCAATAGGATCAACTACATATGGTGGGCTACATATGGTGATTAACATTCCTACAAAATTTGAACAAAATCTGTTGAGCGGTTTCGGAGGAGTTGCGTCCACAAAGTGTTTCTATAGTGTAGTAGCATGTATAAATTCAACAAAGTTCCATAACTCCTGTAAAATATGTAGAATCAAAATGATGGCACAATATGATCAACTACACATGGTAATTAACAATACTACAAAATATGAACAAAATCCATTGGGCAGTTTCTGGGGAGTTGCGTCCACAAAGTGTTCTTATAGTGTAGCACGTACAAATTCAACAAAGTTCCATAACTCCTGTAAAAATTGTCGAATCAAAATGGCGGCGTAATATGATCAACTACACATGGTGACTAACTATGGTACAAATTATGAACAAAATCCGTCTCACGGTTTCTGAGGAGTTGCTTCCACAGAGTGAAGCGTGACGGACGGACGGGCACCGGTATTTCTATGTCCCCTTCCGCGTTGTTTTGAATACAGAAGTCAATTCAATTACTTAAGAGTACATAAAAATTTTGTAAACATTTTTAATCTTTGCCGATTATTGTAATTGTGTTTGTGCCAATAAATATTTGTATTTGTATAGGTCAAAATCTTGAATTGGGGTTGGTAATGGACGGGAAACCAATGGAGTTCCGTCAGAATGGGCAATATGTGTTCCCGTTTCGGCGACCTCGTAACTAGACGAGCAGAAGTATTCTGCGCCCGTTGCAGCATGTCCAATGTTGTTTATTCCACTCAACTCCAAAATATAGACAGTTTCCATAATCAAGTTTAGGTGTTACAAAGGCGTTTACCAGTAGCCCTTTTCACAAAAAAAATCTTACGATAAATAATCATCGTAAGACAAAACGTATGAGGGTTTTGCTACCTGCAATAATGTAGCCCTCTCCGATTTTGTTGTTGTTTTGTTGGGTTTTTTTTAATTGTTTGTTTTTGGGGAGAAAACGTCAGAATAAAAAAAAATCGGATATTATTGCAGCTAGGGTTTTGCAAGTTTCATTTGTTAGGTAGCGTCTTATTCGCCCGATGTTAAAAATCTGACAGTGACATAATTTGACGACTGATGATACTTGTTTTTTCCATTGTACATGTAAAGATGTTAATCGAAAAATACGTCTAACTTTTTCTCGCATGCTTTACTCTTGACAACATGGTCCCCCATCTTGAGATGCAGCGTAGGTGCGCAGTCTATTAAGTGTAGTTTCGTTGAAAACAGAATTAGTTTTTCAAATCAGGTCTTTCATCATACTAGATGGAAACTTGACTGGGTTTTAACAACTTTTAATTTATTAGGTATTAACTTTTCAGTAGACTTACAAGAAATTACAGATTTAAACTACAACATACAGATTCCTAAAATAAAGAGCATGCTACAACATTGGAAAAGGCGAGTTCTAACACCAATTGGTCGGGTTACAGTGGTTAAAACATTAATTATTCCGAAAATAAACCATTTATTTCTATCACTACCAACACCGAAAAAGGAGATAATTAATTCATTGAGTAAAGATATTTTTGAATTTATTTGGAATGGAAAATGTGACAAAGTAAAATGTTCTATTGTAACTCAAGACCACCAATATGGAGGTCTAAAAATGGTGGACATCAACAATTTTATCTTGTCTTTAAAATGTTCATGGTTGAAAAGGTTATTGATGGGAAAAATATCCTGGGTAGATATTTTTTAAGCAATTAATGGTCATGATTTTGTTCACAAATTACTTGATTTTGGAGATGAATGTGTTATTCCAGAAAACAATATGTTTTTAATTCTATACTCCATGTAATAGAATCCTTTGACAAAAATTTCTACATGGAAACCTATCCCAGCATTCCTGTGTGGTGTAATTCAAATATTAGAGTGGGTAAGAAAACACTGTTTATCAAAAACTGGTATAAAAAAGGTGTAAAACTCATTGACGATTTCCTAGATGACAAAGGGAATCTTTTACCACATAACCTTTTTCAACATAAATTTGATATCCAAGTTTGTATGTTATAATATAACAGTGTATTGAGTGCAATATCAACTCATCTGAAATTGTTTGAAAACAAAGGTTTAATCAATAGATCGTTTACACCTTATATTCCATTGTATTATAAACCTTTGATTTTGCAAACTAAATGTACTAAATCTGTTTACAAACAGTTAAATGTAAATCATGATATACCTACTTCTGTTTCAAAGTGGAACTTAGAGCTGGTAGCTTATGGAATAGAAATATGTGTTAAGGATGCCTTTACTGTATGTTTTAAGACTACCAAGGACTCTACTATCCAATGGTTACAATATGGAATACTTCATAGAATTCTGCCTGTCAATTATTATCTTTAAAAAATCAATGTTGTGTCTTTTGATTGTTGTACCTTTTGTAATGATGAAGTTGAGACAATTCAACACATTTTCATTGACTGTGAAAAAGTATCTATATTATGGAGCAATCTGAGCATGCACATTTATAAAACAACTTCCAAAAGAATAGGTTTTAATGTACTTAATATTTTATTAGGTGAACTCTCATTGTCGAAAGGTAACATAATTGTAAATTTCCTTATCCTATATACAAAACAATATATTTTTTCTTGTTTGAAAAAAAAAACCCAAAACAAATTTCCAAGATTCTTGGAATTATTGTTCTACTCTATACAACAAATACAAGGTTGAAAAATGTATTGCGTATCAGAATTTAGAAATACAAAAATTTGAAAATACCTGGCATGTATGCATGGAAAACACTTTTTGACAACATAAAAAAATCATAATTCGTTGAAAACAGAATTAGTTCAGTCTGTGATTTGATTTAAGAAGGTTCCGTGTCATCCAAGATCCCATGTCTGCGATGCAGGATTCCCTGCGAGATACGTAGTTTAACAAGTTTTCCTCTAGTCTGATTACCATGTAGACTTTTGTATCGTCCGATGATGAAATACAATTGTATTTGTAGTCTTTTCACCTTAATTATCGTTCTGTCATCTTTTCAACCCCAAAAACAAGCCATAGCATATAATTTTATATCATTTACATTTTTTTTCATTGTTTTCGTGTTGTTCTTTTGGTGATTAAAATTACACCTTCTACATGCAAGTTATTCTTTTACTTCCATATTGCTTGGGGAATTTATGCATATTTACTGGCCTCCGACAGTTATTTTTTTCCACTCAATATACTTACATTTGACAAAATCTGAGGTACATTTGCAGCTATGTTTAGTAAATATGTTTAAGGAAGTTGGTTTCTGAGCTTTTGAGCACAACTGTGCAGGATGCTACAACTAAGTATATCTATTACTGAACTCTGTCCAGTTGAAAAATTTAGTGTCAATTCAAATTTTTGAAAAGGTTTGGCAGGGACTATATTTTGTGGCGGAAGGATTCATTAATCAAAAAGTTCTAAATCGACAGTTTCTGTTTCATCGTCTATTTTTATACTCCTATACGTGTATTTCAGTTTTATTATTTATGATACGGGTAGTTGAGACTTGGAACTAGTTCAAATATTGTAATTTATTAACTTGGTTGATATATTTTTCCAAACAGAACACCAATTCTTCAAAAAGTTTAAATTAATTTATTCGAAATTTTGTATAAAAATTCAGTATTTTCGCCAATAATTCAAAAATTTGATCGCCAACCCCACTTTTAAGTTACATTCAAAATTGTAAGGCCAGACCTTGAATTAGAAATTGACATTATTCTTCATATGTTGATATGAAGTTTTTCGTATATAAAGTGCAAAAAGTTCACACTTTCCATTTCTAGTATTTTTTTTATCTGTAATGTTAGAAGACATGATTATGTATCTATTTTATGTAATCATTGATTTGTGTTGCTTATGTTGTGTTGACACCAAAAGACAAATCACTTAATTGAATAAATTTCAAGTGCAAAAAGGTCATGTTTAGATTGGCCCGTGTTTTGTTTGTTTTTTTAAATTTCCTATTTCTCCTTCAAAGTAGAAATCAAAAATACACTTCCTAAAAAAATTGACATTACTCCAAATCTCAGGTGCAAACCTCTTTAAAAATAACTTCACCAAAATTTTCAATGAAGAGCTATTTATTCCGAAGTTTCTACAGCAATACATGCTATATAAAACTAAAAAATAATTAAACAAGAAAAGTAGAATAAATTTTTTGAGGTCTTTCATTTTAAATGCTGACAAGTTTTAGGCAACTGATTGAATAATTCAAAGTTAGGCAAGTTGACACAACTGCTCTTGAAAATAAAATCAATTAAACAATAAAATGCTGTCTTTGTTTCATCAGGTGATGAATTAATTGTATCTGCAATGATTGCTACCTTCATCACCCGATGAAACAACAAAGAAAGACATTTTATTGTTTATAAATTTATATTTTTATGTATCGTTTTAAAATATAAACTAGATTTAAAGGAGGTACTCTACATTGTCAGAATGGCTGACTTCCTTTTAAAACATTGAAAATATAAATATCAGCAATATTTGCCTATTCATTTCAAAACCCATGCCTAGCCGAGTAGTTCAGTATGTTAGCACATCAAGTACTGAACTGTAGATCGCGAGTTCGAGTCCAGCAGAGGTTTTTAATTTTTTTCAGAATATTTCTACTAAATCTGCATTTTTTGACTAAATAAAAAAAAATTGAACATATCCTCCACTTTTCATCCATATCAAATTTCTCTGGTGTAGCATACCTCCTCAAGTACTAAAATATCATATGGTTGACCCATCCATATTTGGTAATGATTACACCCACAGGTGGTACTAAAAACCGGATCGAACTAGTTTGCAACAAACAAGCATTCAATGTCCCAGATGAAAGCAATGTCAATTTCAATATAAGAGAAAAAATTCAGTGAATGTAAATATATGTATATAGCATTTAGAGCAACATCATGTGAATTTAATCATATCTGTTTTGGCGACTTCCAGGTTCTCTGCATTGTTGTGCGACTGTAGGGTGCGCACATCACTTCTTTGTGAAAGTCTAAGTTGGATGGACCTTAATCAAGGTATTCAAATACCCTTTATTGAGTAATTTCAGCATCAGGGATATTTAGCAGATTTTTCTTTAAAACGTACAGGTAATTTGAAATTTTTGAGCTTTATTTTATTTTTTTGGTGGATTTTCATTTAACAGCTGTATCACTTATGTCAAAAGAAAGTTTGGCGCCTTTTTTTGGCGAATTTTCCTCATTGTCAAAAAAGCCAACATTTGTAGCATGCCAAAATTATCCGATATACGGCATTAGCCTTTCTTTATTTTGGGAAATCTCATATTCAGTTCAACATGCACATGAATATCAACACCAATGCTTTCCATTCAAGACTGAAGTAAAATGTGATATAAATTTATTTATTTATAAATATCTATGCAATGATACACCTTCCATAAACGAAAACAGCTGTTCATCTTTTCCCCACAATGACCACAACAGCAAATTGTATGTAACAGAGACAATGATAAAATGTGAACTGTTTGTTAGGCTGTCACAGACGGCGAGTAGTTGCGAGATATCCTGTCAAAATCACTCTCCTGTAAAATAGAGACAATCAAAATGAAGGTCAGGATAAGTGAGAATGAAAAGTAGACAGAAGATATTTGATTTGAATAGGTTTAAGTGTAAAAAAAAAAGGGGGGGGGGGCATGGGCCTTCAGCTCAGGTGAGCTAAAAACTTGTTCTCAGTTGGATTATTTCAATATGAAGTTAAATTTTTTAATATTCTATTATTTCGTAGATCAAAGACATTCTTAAAACCCCACCTTTTGTAAATAGTCCCTGACAAATGGATGGTTCCGATGGGAATCCTTCAACTGTGATACATATCGGTTACTGACCTGTTAATGTACAAAATGTCAGAGGTTAGGGCACGTCAACAAGTGTACACGAGGATAAACACAAAGCTAGGGCACCTACTCTATCAATTCATCAAACATGTCCAGATATGCTTTGAAATATATACAACTACTTATGGTAGCTGCTCGCTAGCCCACAAGTACCCGATGATTACAAGAATATCTCAACATATATAGTTTTTTATGAATCTGATTCTTCTTATTGAAGCAAATCAATCAATCCGATATCTTTAAAAAGATGATAGGAAATCTGACAATTTTCATAATCACTTATCTGAAATAATCAGACTGTAATCAATTACACAATTGATATTTAAATAACCCTTTCTATAAAGTGATAAAGCATTCTTCATTGTAAAAAAAAAGTCAGTGAATAGGTTATGATTTGTAAATGTTACACAGAATTCAACATGATGAATTATCAAAATCACAATTGATGATTGGAAATGAAGGGGTTTTAACGACAGACTATGGATTGTTGGTGATATTCAAAACATCAATACTTTGAAATGTTAACAACTGAAAAATTTTCTTAAAGACATTATAAGCAAACTTTTAAACTTATAATATGATCTCAGGCAAATTCTAATATTCAATGAAAATGTCAATATACATGTATCACTGCATGAAAATGAGGTGGGAGGTGACCAGACCATGTCATGAATGAAATAATGAGGTGGGAGGTGACCAGACCAAGTAATAAATAAAATAATGAGGTGGGAGGTGACCAGACCAAGTCATGAATGAAATAATGAGGTGGGAGGTGACCAGACCATGTCATGAATGAAATAATGAGGTGGGAGGTGACCAGACCAAGTCATGAATGAAATAATGAGGTGGGAGGTGACCAGACCATGTCATGAATGAAATAATGAGGTGGGAGGTGACCAGACCAAGTAATAAATGAAATAATGAGATGGGAGGTGACCAGACCATGTCATGAATGAAATAACTAACCTCAGGAGGTTTTCCAATATGCTGCGTTAAAACAATCATATTGATTAGCGTTTCTGGATTGTTGGAATCCTACAACAACAAAATGAAAATTTATACAACACAATGAATAATAAACTAACACAAAATGTCAAGTTTGCTTGTATTATGGAAAATACAAAAACAATGGATGTCTGAGTACTTGGAGATAATACACAGAAACTATCCCATGATTTCATTTTCTAATTCCCTCAAAATACCATGAAACATCAAAAGGTTTATTACTTAAATATCAATGGTAAATTACATGTATGTATAGGTTTTGCAAATATTAATTATATATGAATTTTCTTTGGGGGGTGGGTGGGTGTTAAGGAGTGGGTATAATCTTTACTTTGGCCAAAGGAACTTGATTATACTCAAAACACCTTGTCTGGTCATACCCATTTTTTCTAACCTTCTCAAACTTAAGCTTTCATTGTAAACTTAAGTTATGATAAATATCTGTCTTAATACACTACAGATCTAAATTCGTATTAACTGTACGACAGCCTATGGGACCATCCTAAATGATGATATTTTCGTATTAACTGTACGACAGCCTATAGGACCATCCTAAATGATTATATTTTCGTATTACCTGTACGACAGCCTATGGGACCATCCTAAATGATGATATTTTCGTATTAACTGTACAACAGCCTATGGGACCATCCTAAATTATGATATTTTCATATTAACTGTACGACAGCCTATGGGACCATCCTAAATGATATTTTCTCAACTTGTTTTCTTTCATCTAAATAGAAATGACTGCCCTCATGCTGTTCTATGTTCTGGGACATTTTAAGCACACAAAACCCTCCATTTTGTTGTAAATCTTTTAGAGGCAGAAGTGAATGCTAATTTTATCAACTTCATAATTCCAGGAAAGGTAACTATTACCTCCGATATGGAACAAATTGTTAGCGATATTCAATTTTAGCTATCTCATCACTCTCGCTAATAATGTCAAAATTAAATCCTCATTAAAAATTCTGCTTATACAGTAAACGAGGAGATTGTTTTTTCTACTAAACAGGGAAGAGACGCGGGTTTGAACAGTGAAAACCCTCCCCCTGATCTCGGTAGAAAATAAATATATTTGCCTGTTTTTAATGCACTTCCAATAATACTAAATTGCAGTCCTTTTTGTAGGTTGGCTCCCAGAAAATATTGCATGAGGTGGGAGCCACTCTTCTAGGGAAGATTTTGGGATCCACACATGTATATGTAGCTGTGCTTACCCTAACGGTTACACGTATTGTAATATTGTCACAGACGACAAGACATTTGCCATGAATGTAAAAACGTTAAGCGCTTGGTAAATCTGGATTAGAATAGGTTCTTAGTACCCCTTGCTTGTCGTAAGAGGCGACTAAATAGGGCGGTCCTTTGGACAAGACTGTAAAAACAGATGTCCCATGCCACAGCAGATGTGGCACGATAAAGATCCCTCCCTACTAAAACGTAATAAGCGCTGAACATAGGCCTAAATTTTGCAGCCCTTCACCGGCAGTGGTGATGTCTCCATATGAGTGAAAAATTCTCAAGTGGGATGTTAAACAATATACAATCAATCAACCTCTTTTAAAAGAAAGTTTTTAAGATTGGAACTTACGACTACTTCATGAGTTTATGATGAAAACTGAAGAACACAGGTTAAAAAGTTTTAATAGTACAATATTTTTATCTAGTGACCTTGACCTTTCAAAAACACATTGTTCAGGAATCAGTGACCACTACCAGGCCTTCAATTATTTAATATCTATGCACCCAATTAATATGCTAGATGTTCAGGTGTAAAGAAACAAGATTTTCAAAGATTGAATGCATCAATTCTCTATACATAATCCTCTAACCCAGGGTTCACGAGTTTCCCCAATTTTTGGTAGATTATAACTTATGTACCCGTTTTTGTGCTTAATATTCAGAACAATAAAAATTCTTGATAGATGTGATGTATTATCACAATATAATCCAAATAGCCTGCCCTGGAGCCTGAACTTCTGACACAAGGACAACAAATACAATTTTAGTTAAAGCCTCTTTTTTCAATATATCTATGCACCCAGTTTTTTACACTTTAACCCTCTCTACTTTACAAAACATCCCATTAGCTCTGTTGCTGATATTACCTTATCCATGGCCTCCTGTAACACAGATTCTGCATCGTCAAATTTCCCCTGTGCAATGTAACATGCAGCCTGACCGTTTAGTAGGAGGGGCGTTGAGTTGTGTTTGTCTGCCATCTCTTGAAAAATGTAATAGGCATCCTGGTATTTCTCCCCTCCCTAAAATATTTACAATTTACTATGCATATACTATAGCAAATCAAAATATCACTAAAATATTTACATTTTACTAAGCTTACACCATAGCAAATCAAAATATCACTAGCATCCATCTGGATTTAAACATTCATTACCATACTTAGAATGTGATTAACGTACCACAGTTAGGTTAAACCAGGCTTGAGCCAGCTGTGTCAGGATGCTGTCTTCATCGATCTCCTGCATTCTCTTTAGTTCCTTTCTACAATTGCAAATCATGGTCCTGGCAAGTTGCACTATGCCAAATTGACAACATATTCACACAAAGAAATACAGTAGAGCACAGTTACAGCAAACACACTTATAATGAATTCACACTTACAGTGAAGTGATTTTCATTCCCGGTAGTTTTAAAACATCATAAACTTATTGGATATAACAATTTCCGTTTATAATGAATCAAAATTGTTCCTTCATAAAACTTCACTATAAGTGTGTTTTACTACATATGAACAAAAAAATGATTTGATGGTTTTTTATTGTTTCTTTTTCAGACTTTGGGAGGGGGCCTACATAGGCTATGCTTGTTGCCCGATCCTTTTAATTTTCCCGATCCTTATAACATGTTTATAAAAAAAAAATTAAAGACTTTGGGTTTTTCAGTTTTTTTCTTTCCATATATTAAACTTTATGAAATTTCTATACTGTAAATCAAGCCAATTAGAGTCTTCTTGGGGAAAAAAACCTCTTGAATTATCACACAAACTGGTAGATATTTAGCATATGTACACCATGAAATATGCAAAAGACTAATTCAATAAAACAAAAGAGGTAAAATGAATTGTAAGATAAACAATGCTTACCTTGCTAGGTCAACTCGATCTAACTTGAGTAAAATTTGGATTGTAAGACCAAGGCTGAAAAAATTTAAACATATGTAACGATAGATTTTATCTAAACTCACCAAAAAACGTTTAATTACTAAAATTCACCATTCAGAGAGTAAATCATCACATTTATGTAAAGCATGACTTAATTTAATACAAATGACAAGAAAGTCATATGTGACCCTTCAAGGGGACTCCTGCAAAAATGTCACATAAGGCAGGGAGTTGCTGAGCATAGTTTAAGATGTTAAAGATACAGGTGATGAATTTGAAATGTGACCCCCCCCCCCCCCCCCCCACCAACCCTTTCTGTACATATTAACTTTTGAAGACTATTTCACCCACTGATAACTTTAAACATGATGGCTGTCATCTTGATAAATTGTGTCACATCTCATGGGAAGTTTCAAGAAGAAGTGATAAATGCATCAAAATATCACCAACTGCCTCCATCCAGACATAACAACAGCTGCAAGATCATAAATGACTGCACCAACACGGCCAAGATCATAAATGACTGAACCAACACGGCCAAGATCATAAATGACTGCACCAACACAGCCAAGATCATAAATGACTGCACCAACATGGCCAAGATCATAAATGACTGAACCAACACGGCCAAGATCATAAATGACTGCACCAACACAGCCAAGATCATAAATGACTGCACCAACACAGCCAAGATAATAAATGACTGCACTAACACAGCCAAGATCATAAATGACTGCACCAACACTGCCAAGATCATAAATGACTGCATTAACTCCAGCCAAGATCATAAATGACTGCACTAACACAGCCAAGGTCATAAATGACTGCACTAACACAGCCAAGGTCATAAATGACTGCACTAACACAGCCAAGGTCATAAATGACTGCACTAACACAGCCAAGGTCATAAATGACTGCACTAACACAGCCAAGATCATAAATGACTGCACTAACACAGCCAAGGTCATAAAATGACTGCACCAACACAGCCAATATCATAAATGACTGTACTAACTCAGCCATGATCATAAATGACTGCACCAACACAGCCATGATCATAAATGACTGCATCAACACAGCCAAGATCATAAATGACTGCACCAACACAGCCAAGATCATAAATGACTGCACCAACACTGCCAAGATCATAAATGACTGCATTAACTCCAGCCAAGATAATAAATGACTGCACTAACACAGCCAAGATAATAAATGACTGCACCAACACAGCCATGATCATAAATGACTGCACCAACACAGCCATGATCATAAATGACTGCACCAACACAGCCATGATCATAAATGACTGCACCAACACAGCCATGATCATAAATGACTGCACCAACACAGCCAAGATCATAAATGACTGCACCAACACAGCCAAGATCATAAATGACTGCACCAACACAGCCAAGATCATAAATGACTGCACCAACACAGCCAAGATCATAAATGACTGCACCAACACAGCCAAGATAATAAATGACTGCACTAACACAGCCATGCACTGCAGGTAACAGTGAAGACTTACCATTCCAAGGCATCTGACTGGTGAAGGGCCCGTAATGCAGCATCGCTATTCTAAAAAATAAAGGAAAACAAATATCTTGTTTAAAGTTATCTAATCTTTTGATTCCATTTCTTACATGCTGAAACCACAATGAATTTAGGAGGCTTTGAATTTGGTACTTCATCAGAGTGCTTCAGCACTTTCGGTGGAATTTTATAATGTAAATAACACAATAACGATTCAGCTGGAGACTGACCTTCAGCAAATCTAATATGACTCACGTAAATGTCCAGCATTACAAGCCACTATTTTAAGGAAGTTTTGTACAGCTCCTTTTAAATTCCACAGTGTATAACGGTAGGTTTACACGGGTAGGTTTACACAGGTAGGTTTACACTCACTTGTTCATGGTTGTATATGGAGGCTGCCATCACCAGGAATGTGCTATTGGAAACATCCACACTGGCACTCATCTTCTGGTCCAAATCCCTCACTATAGATGCTCTATCAAAGATACACAGTTCAAAAATTGAAATTATTTTGATACTGTTATGCTTTTAGTAAGAGGGAAAGAATTGACCTTTGGATTATATGAATTTGCAACTTTTAATAGCCGAGTACCTTTTGCTTTCACTGGATAAATAGTCAGCAAACATCTTCACTGCCTGCAGCTCTGGGGGGTGTGAAGAGTTAATTTCATCCAATACAACTCCAAATTTCCTCTGAGCCAGGTACGCTCTGTACATTATTACATCTTTGGCGGTTTTCAGATCTGGGTTAGATATCTGAAATAAAAAGACATGTGAACTGAATTTTTGTCATCATATGAGTTCAATTTACTGGGTAGAAATGACCACTTAGTACTGTCTATATTACTTATTTTGACCTTGCAGCTATTCTGGTGACACTGTAATAATAGTGATAGTTAGAACACTGGCAAGCACATGCAAGAATTTATCTTTCATATAATTCAAATAGCATTTTTCAGACACTTCAAAATCTTATCCTCATCACAAAAACAATCTCTCTCCCTTAATTCTTTACTTTAATAGACAATTCAGTCTGTATCCATTCGATACATTAGTTGTGACCATCTGTACCCAAGTGTAATTACTGTAACCTGGCCTCTAAGTCAACAATATCTATGCAGTTATAGTTATGAGTTACAAATATTTCTTGCTTTCATTTTCCATAAACCGCTGCGGTGGTTTCGAGGTTAGAGTGTTCGCCCCGCATGCAGAAGGCCGGGGTTTGAATCCTGGTCGTGACAGACCTAAGCCGTTAAAACAGGAAGTGACAGTTCCATCGCCAAATGCTTGGCATCAGGTGTGAATGTCACGGGTCCTCAGAGATTACCTTAAAAACTGATGTCACGTGTCACAGTTGGTGTGGCACGCTAAAGAACCCTCACTGCTCAACGGCTGTAAGCGCCGAGCAAAGGGCTAAATTTGAAGCCCTTCATCGGTCTTGGTGACATCTCCATATCAGTGAAAAATTCTCTCTCGAGACGTTAAACAAGATACAATCAATAAATTCATTTTCCATACAATTTGTATTGTACCCTTTCTGTAACATTTGTATTGTACCCGTTCTGTAACATTTGTACTAAAGAAATATAGAGCATGCAACCTTGGATCCAATAGTGTCACCTAAAAATGGAGTCCTTATTTCTTGCCAATCTAGGTTAATGTGATCTTGTACATTTACAATCCTGCAGAAGATATAAATATAGTCCTCCAGATTGCCCAAGAATGCACCATTTTGAATGATTCTTTTCAAAAAATTTCCTCCCTAGCATAATTGCACCTCAACTTGACCCACCTCAAATTCTATAATTCACCTGCTTCAAATTCTAAATTCACCTGACTTACTTATTTCTAGTTAAAAACCTTGGAAATCGGCATATAAATTTTTCAATCATAAGATCACATCAAGCACAGTGTTTTTTTTAATTCATACTAATTTTTCCATCAATATAGAATTTCTATCAGATTTTGACATGTTTTACTTTAAACTTTTTAAATATTTCAATCATGAAATGTTGATTACATTTTCAATACAATCTTGTATATCAAAGAGCTATACAAGATTTCAGGAAGTTGCCGATTCTGTTGAATTGACGTCTGTTTGCAAGTTAATGGGCTTTCTGACTGGTTATCCTAAAATCTGCTTATCTGACAAATATTTCTAAGCATACATATGACGAAATCAACCATAGTCCGAGGTCAAATATTTGTTTTATAATGTTCTCATATGAGTATGAAAAACACATTATGATGACAAAAGTTCAGTTAGTGAAGAAAAATCAATAAAATACATTCACCGACTCTTTCCTAGTTATTTCCTGTATTGCAAGATCTGTAGAGATGTCAAGTGTCAATGGTTACACCTGGGTACAGATTGTCACAACTCAGACTCTGTATCAAATAAATACAAGCTGAATTGCTTAAGTAAAGAATAAGGGAAGGGAGAGTGAGGTCAGAATAAAATGGTTACACTTGCAGATGGTCACAACTCTATATCAAATAGACACAGGCTGAATACGGGACTTTCGAGATGGTGATACGGATCCACTCTGAATTTTATCGCGCGTTGAACATAATTTGTAGGTTATGTCATTTCCGGATTACAATAACACCTAAGTAAACACTTCAACTGCGATCAATTTCCTGCATTAAAATGATGTCTTTCAAAGAAAGGAATTCCTACAACCAATTATAGGAAAATGCATTTGAATTAAATTATGTGAGTTAGCGAAGGAAATAAATCTAGGGAATATCTTGAGGATAACAGTAAAACTTAATGCATTATATCCAAGGATACGTATCCAAATGTGCATCTTCCTTTCCATCTACTTTACACCCAAGTACTAAGCACCAATTGTTATCGTAGGACTGCGCATAGCTCTTTACTGACCGTCTGCTAGCAAAACATTTGTATCGATGTCAACATTGCCCTACAACTGGGTACTTATCACGTAACCTTGGTGTATAAATATCAATTCTAATCGGTCATTCCGGCACATCCCAAAAGTCTAAGTATAGCATTAGGGAAGGGAGAGGGGTCAGGGCCGCATTCAAGATCGTAGCGGCTAGCCTAGGGGCTAGATATGGCAGCTGAATTGTGTCATTTTACAATTTATCGTCTTTTTGTTATTTCAAGGCGAAAAGACAACAAAACGATATTTAGCGACTTTTCGTCCCGAAATAACGAAAAGACGACAAAATGATAATATCAGTTACTACTTATCGCCTCAAAATAACGAAAAGACAACACATTATAAAATGGTATACCTAGCCTCTACGATCTTGAACGCAGCCCAGCCTGGGTTACACAGGGCACACTTGGTAACAGATGGTAACAACTCTGTATAAAATGGATACAAGATGAACTGTCTAAGTAAAGAATTAGGGAAGGGAGAGAGAAGTCAGGTTACAACGGTTATCAAACCCTGATAATCAACATGATGAACATCAACATGCTAGAGCTGTCAGACAACAAGCCGGTTGTGTTCTGCATGGAAAACCTCTCTTTAAAAAATTACACCAATAACGTCACAATACAATTACCCTCAATTTCTGACATTCGTTTATGCAATGTTGATAATTTCCGGTGTATAATGCTGTTTTGATCTCAAAGAGTTCATCAACATCTTTCTCGGTAGCCATCTTCAACGAATCTCATGCAACGCATGCGTGGCCAACGTGGAAAATAAAATCTGGATCAGTTGTACACTTGTAGATTCAAGGGGTTATATTGAGATTTCTTTTTCTTCTGTTCTTTTCTTTCACGTGTGACATGTTTAAGAATGCTATCTTAGCATCTAAACACTAACTAAAAATATATTCACATTGTCCTTTATTCAAATACACTCCAATCGAAATGGTATCTTAAATGTTAAATAATGATTATGCAAAAATGTTTCTAGTTTTGACTCAATCTATCAGTAACTACAGATATCGTAAAATATATAAACATGATCTGTTCTTTATATTCTATGTATTTATAGTAGTATCACGTTGATGATGACCCAGTGAACTGTATTTTATGATATATTTGGTGAATAACAATTGAAAATGTGAATATTTTTTCTCGTTTGTCTTTGTTTACATTTGCGACAATCAAAAGTAGGCATACTGGCAGGTGATCGTGTCATGAACCATTTTTAGCACAAAATGTCTTCTTCAGTGGAAACAAAGGTATATAAACAACTTATATATGTTTGTTGAAACAAACAAGTGGGTGAAATATTCCAATTTAAGTCGAATTTAGTGACGACGAATTATCTTGTTAGGATATTTTTTCCCAAAACCATCATGTAAATTGTATGTACCTCTTAAAAATATTACTATACAGAAGTCGTGAAGACTCCCACTACACTTTTAGCTACGCATTGTTTATTATCAAGTTCAGCACAATGTCTTGAGTCATTAGTGCTGTACTCGTATAAGCAGTTCCGAGTAATGTTTAGAAATGATGAAAATAATTGTTAAATTACGAAGTGACAGGCGTTTTTATATGAAAACTGCGTTGTCAATTGAGTGAAATGACAGTCGTGTCAGTCAAGTTGCTCTAGACGATTAGAAACTTTACCAACTTTACTCATTTGTTCTGCAAATTTGCTTCAACTCTTAAATAATTGCTCAGGTCCGTTATATTTTCTCCTTTCCTTTTATACACATCCATGAGACAATTTTTATTTCAAGGGCATGTGCAATTGTGTCAAATATTTTTATGCCCGAAGATTGTTTTTGTCCTATCTGTCATTCTGTCTTTAACATTAACTTTTGAACAGTAAGTGCTAGAGCTTTGATAGTTTATGAGTATTCCTTATGACAAGACCTTTCTGTGGGTACCAACATTTTTTACCCTGTGACCTTGACCTTGGAGTTTGACCTACTTTTTGTAAACTAACCTTGTTAATAAGTTTTGAAGAGTAAGTGCTAGAGCTTTGATATTTCACATGAGTATTCCTTGTGTCAAGACCTTGCCCTGGGTACTAAACCTTTTGACCTTGGCATTTGACCTACTTTCAAAAAAATTTGAAATTGGTCATAACTTCTAACTGGTAAATATTAGAGCTTTCATACTGCACATGAACATTTCTTGTGACAAGATCTTTCTACTGGTACCAAGATGTTTGACTTTGTGACCTTGGCCATCTTTTGAATTAGCCATTTTTGAGGGCATTTGTGTTTAATAAACACATCTTTTTCAACTTTGCAATGTGTACTAATGAACATATTTTACCAAATCTAATCCAACAATATTAGAAACATCATATATTTACTTATATACTAATGCTTTTTGATATACTTACAGGTTATAGTTTTATAATGCTTGTCCTAAGTATGTATAAAAGGTATGTGACACAGCCTAGCAGTGTTACACAGTACATACCAAATACCATAAGCCTGTGTCTAAATGATATCAAAAATGTATCAAAATAATTTGACTTTGAGGTATGAAATGTCATGATCTGCAAAATTTTGTCTTTTTATTTATTCAAATGCCAGTTATAATAACTGTATCTATTCATCAAAATGAAAAATGTGACCTCAAAGTTATGATCATATGGTGAATGTGTCCAAGTACCAAAACCTGTAAGTCCTAGTCAAAAGATTAAGTAAGTTGTGATAACCAAAATTTCTCCTTGAGGTCTGCAACACATAGTTTGATGATGAGATAAATTTTATAAGCTTTAGTCAAAAGATAAATGAGTTATGGTATGGACAGGAATATATTGTAGAATATCAATAATTTGACCCTAAGGTCAAACGTAAGGTTAAAGGCAGGTTCTTCATAGTATCATCCTAATCTGGTGGTCCACCCACATGCAAAACATCATAAACCCATTTTTTTTAAACAGAGGAAAACCATGTGGTGGCAAAAAAAAATCAATAATTTGACCCTGAGGTCAAGGTTAAAGGTCACAGGCAGGGTAAAATGGTATGCAACACATTATGTCATTGTATATTATATGCTAAATACTAATGTTTTTAATAACAAAGGTATGGCCAAGACAAGTTTTTCTGAGAATGCTGTGTTTCTTGTAATTGTAGAGGTAGCTATGGACTGTGAGGACCAGGTGGACAGCTTGGAGGGATGGATGGTAGTCAAAGAGGGCCCATTTGCTGACCATATGAACCCCCCAAAGTTCAACTTTATGGTCTGTTGGAATGATGAGAAGAAAAAAGTAGCCATCACTTGCCGCCCCCACAGTCGTGTCGTAAGTGATAAAGACAATGTGGACACAAGGACAGGGATTTTTTCCTTCTGTGAATTGGAAGCCATTCACCAGTTACTGTGCCACGTGCACCCTGCCCTGGGGCCCCACTTACCCTCTCTTCCTGAAGAACCGAGGTCATTATGGACGTATTTTGGTTATGAAGAGTGCAATGCAGATTACTCGTTAGTGTGTAAACAGTTAGAAGAGTATTTATGCTATGCCTTGGAAATCTGCAAAGAAAAACTTCTGATGTCAACTCTGTTCGAGTACGAAGAGCACACAGCAGAGGAATACTTCGAAAATATCAGTGAACTTCGTCGTCAGGGATACGAGGATGAAATCAACAAAGCAGAAGAGGAGTTGAAAAATGTTACTTTTTTACGCACCAATGCTAGTCACATGACTGAGATGAAGGACGTGTACAAATCGGAGGACAACGCTGTGTTTAAGTTGAACATTGCCCTGGCGTCTCTGTATAATTATCTTCTGCAGCCTTTTCTTGATGTCCGGGAGCTTGCCTATAGCCGTGTTACAGAGGCCACAGAACAATTGGAGAATCCTAATGTTGGGGCTCGTGTGAAGCGGGAGTATGGGGAGATGTTTTCAGAATGGCAGTCACATTATGAAGAAGCTTTGGACAACATTCAGAAATATTATATCGAGTATTACAGAAGAACATCAGACATCTATGAAGGTAGAAATTGGAAGATAATATTTTAGAGCTGATAGAACTCAATAATGTATATTTTGGTATTTCTAAAGAATATGTAATGGTATGAAAGAAGTAATTGTATTTGAAGATGCAATCAGAGAAAAAGTCTTTGATTGCTACAAATATTGAATACATAGTTTTTATTTATTTAGATATGTTAAAAAGAATGAAAGAAGATCAATCAAAATTTGGGAAGACTGCATTTGAATTGATTGGAGCTGAGAGATTTTTTCGGTAAATCTTAGATTTTATCATTTTAGCATCTTGGTTACAATACAATGTCAAGTATTAACTTTTAGCCCCATTCTAGATAATGAATGCAACATATCTAATTATAGTATGATTGCACTATTTCATTAAGAATTCTAGGATGCATTAACATCTGGGTATTTGTTTTTATGTCCTTGGAATTGAAAATTATAGGGACATTGTTTTTAGCTAAGGTAATCTGTTCTGATTAAAATTTGTCCATTGCCCATTTGCCTGTTGGTTAATATTTCACATTGTTGACTTCTTCTCTAGCTAGGCACAAAGTAAAGCAAGATTCCTGTTTGTTCAAATGTTGGACTCTGCACTTTCCAGGGGAAGATAAATGAAAGAAAATATTGAAAGTAATCTTAGGGGTTTAAAAAATATTCCTCAGATCTAAAGAAACATTTAACCAGAAATGCTGAAATTTGCATGAAAGCTTCGAAGTTCCCCCTATCAGACTGATGTTCTTGGAACCAGGGTGGTGCCAGATTTGGGGATTAAATTTTTGTATAGGAAAATGTAAAAAAAAACCTAAATCTTCTAAACTCTCAAAAACCAAAAGGGTACAATATGTCAAATGATATACAAACTTGCTAATATTGATGTAATACACTGTATAAGTGGAATTTTTAGCAAGACACGAATTTAGCGATTTTTCCATAAAAATGGGTACAGTATGTGCTCCCTCGATGTATTGCCAACTTTTGTTCATGACCAATGTGGGCAATATAATAATGAATTCACCATTACTGACAATTCATTGAGGAAGCAAAAGAAATTCAATACTGTAAATTTCCTTGGGCTCCATTCAGTAGAATTAACATTTAAATAATTTTGAGTTTATTTCAGAAATAATCTGTAATTAACCTGACCACCTGAATACCTTCTCCAGACTGTCACACTTCACCACACTGCTTTCAAAGTACAGGTGTGATTTCTGATGGGTGTTAGGTAATTGGCATTATTATCAAGGGTAAGACCTATAAAATTTGACCAATTGTTTGTGAATATCAGTGGCATATGGCATTATGCAGGGTTGGCATTATAACGGGGGTGTTAACATGGGGAAAAATCTGTTCTTGAGATGGGGGGCAATATATTGAGGGAACACTGTATATATATTTAGCGAGAGTTAATTTTAGTGACTTTTCTATTCCAAACAAGATAACTTTACCTACGATGTGGAATATATTAATTATTAGCGATATTTAATTTGAGAGATCTCAACACCCTCGCTGATAATGCCAAAATTAAATCCTCAATAAAAATTCTGCTTAAATATTCAAGTTGGTACACACCCTGACTATTGGGGCCGGGATTAGGATAGGGATAGGAAAGTGCAATTGAACAGGTGGGTGATGTGACCCATATTGTGTCTGTTTGTCTCTTCGTTTATTTTTATCTTTTGCCTGTAACATCATCTAGTTCATATTACTTTTGAACTTAAGATTATAGAGACTTCATACTATTTGAATAGCTAATTGATTCAGAAAAGTCACGGTACAATAATAAATATGAATGTGACCACACCTTTTAAGTTATTACATTGCTTTCAAGAGCCATATACTCAAGTTAGCTTTTCTGATAAAAATTCCATCATCTGTCACTGTCGTTGTTATCATTAGTTTGTACAATTTTGACTTTTTATTCAACTAAACTTACCAAAATGTATCCTTTGGTCCACAGGCAAGTATTTGTGAATTATCCATCAGTCCTGACACAGAAAAAGCTCTTGTCTTGTAGGGGAATCATGAATTTTAATTTGTCTCAGTCCCTTAATAGGTGTTTAGTGTTTTAATTAAACTATCATTATCCAAGATTATAAATATTTATGCATGAGATGACTCAGGTGAGCATTGTGGTCCTTGAGCCTCTTATTTTTATTTCAGAATAAAAGAGGACCTTTGTTTAGAATGCCTCCAGTTGTTAAATAATGAGAAGAAGCTTTATATACAGGAGCGAGACAAAGTAAAGGAAGAGGTGGGAGTCAAATCTCAAAAGAATTTACAAATAATCTAATCGGGTCCAAATTATGACTGTAATAATAATAATAAATTCTTTATTTAGACAGGATAGCTCAATTAATACAAATTACTAGTTTACATTGTGGTCCTGTATAAAACATATTTACAGACAGATAAATGAGAGAATTAGAAAAATGAATAACATAATATATATATATTATTACTACAGTAACTTGATCCGAAGAGTCAGATCACGTCGAGTTGACAGGCGCGGATCATCAGATCACACAAGACGCGAAGCGTTGAGTTTGATCTGATGATCCGCGCCTGTCAACGAGACGTGATCCAACTCTTCTGATCAAGTTACTGTAGTAATGATAAATTTATTATATACCCCCTTATGCATTTTAAATCCACATTTATAAGATAATAAATGTAATCCAAATTATCAAAAACACAGACATACCATGAAATTATGTTTTGTGTACGCAGTTTCGTTTGTGACGCGGTCAATATTTTCCACAAATAACGTTGCGTTGTTGCATTGTGACGTTATCAGTTTCAGAGGATACTGATACGGAATCAGAAAACCACAGTGTGGTGATCCGGAAAACCGGATCACATGCTGTGAAATCCACAGTATCAAAGAACGATACATTGATGGGTATATAATAAAAAAATATAAACATAAAATATACACACGATATCACTGGGGAAAAAATAGAAATATACTTATCTATATATCACTTAATTGAGTATGAGTATTTGAGTCTGTGATTTAATTAGAAATAAATTTCATTTTTGAAAATACATGAGGGTCTGAACTGCGATGCTTCATGCTGGTATACATCGGGAAGCATGTGAGCACTTCCTGAAAGATATATGCTGACTTGAAGTGTTGCAGTTCATACCCTTATGAAATTAACATTTTATATTTACTTTCCAATTTAATTTCCCTTCTATCAGAATTCCAGGCTGTTAAAATATCTAGATATACTTTATCTATCAGGATTCATACATTGTGCATTGTTTACAACTGCAGCACACTCGTAAGGAAATGGTTATCCACAATTTGTAAATATATCAAAGGTAAAACTATTTCAATTGTAAACTAGTTCTAATTGTAACGGGGACCGTTACATATGTTCCCCAAACCTCCCCCAATTAAAAAGTCATGTCCTTGTGATTCTATAGCAAAAAATCATTTTATTTTAGCCTTTAATTACATGTAGTACGTTCAATATGGTCATTTCAGTACCAAAAAATGAAAGAAAGCGTTGCACGCGCATACACGCGCACGCGTGTATGATTCCGAATTTTTGTTGATGTCGTTCAACAGGCATTTGTATCATATACCCACAGTGTGAATTTCATAACGTTTCCACCAAATATAAGGAAGTTATAGCGATTTTAAAATCGTCCAATCAGAATTCAGCACACGTACATGCACGTGCTGAGCAGTAATTCTAACCACAGCAATTTGTAAGGAGTACCAAGACACATCTAAACCATTAATATCAATAGAATTTGATGAAAAACAAAAACGTTATCGTCCTTTAAAAATTGAACATTTAAAAACGTTGCACGCGCATGCGCGTGTGCGTTGGCATTTTTTTGTTACACCAATATATAGATACACATATTGTCTACGTATGCTGCGAATATCATCTCATTCGCTTCATAAAAAAGATAGTTACAAACGTTTTAGCATTATCCAATCAAAATGAAGCGCACGTGCATGCGCGTGCAAATTGGTAATTTTGACTATGCAAATCAGTTAAAGGTCTCAATATCTACTTATGATATGAATTTCAAGCCATTTCAATGAACAACAAAAAAGTTAGACTGATTCCAAAGTTAGTGTACAAATTTTGTAATGCGCGTGCACGCGCATGCGTGCGCGTGCTGACAAAATAACTATTATTTTTCATATGTACAAATGATATACTATCATCCTATTTAGGTTTTATATCGCTTCCTTCAATATTCTGATTTTCCATTTTTTGTACCAAAATTGCAATGCACGTGCGCGCGCATACATGCACGTGCAGACAAAATGACTATCACTATGCACATCTACAAACACTATACTATCATCATGGAAAGTTTCATATCGATCCCTTTTGTAGTTTCTGAGAACACTACCGGACAAAAAAGTACCGGAGAAAAAGAATAATAATAACTAGACACGATCTCGTTGCGAGCAACGAGTAGGTCTTCCGTCCGATTTGTTGATGCATTCGGAGTTTAAAAAAAAAAAAAAAAAGAAGACAAATGAGTCCCAATTTAGTTTCCGACTTTAAGACACTTTAGATATAATCAATTTTTCATATCATAAGCTTCTGAAGCAAAGTTGCGGTGAAATTCGTTTGAAATTCGACTCTCCAGGCGAGCCATAAGGCCCTCGGGCCTATTTCTTGATGTCATTTGTTAGCCCTCTATAGACTCAACAACTTTAGTTCTATATGTCTTTACAAAATATTTACCTGTAAAAAGTTATTGAGATCGACCGATATCGACAAGAAATCGACTCTACAGGCGAGCCATTAGGACCATAGGCCTATTTCTTGATATCAATCGATAGATCTCGATAAACTGAACAACTTTTGTTCAATATGTCCTTACAAAATATTTACCAGTTACAAGTTTTTGAAATCGACTGATATCGACAAAAAATCGACTCTACAGGCGAGCCATGAGGCCCACAGACCCATTTTTTGATATTGATCGATAGGTTATGACACATTGAACAACTTTTGTTCAATAATGCTTTTCAAAAAATATGTCGTTTTAAAGATATGAGGCGTCAAATATTTACGATTTTGGCCCTTAAAATCTCTAATTACGTAACATATGACCTACTTTTTGATTTGATAAGATCAAGCTCGTTGAGATGAACATTTCCGCTTCTACAACTTATTATAAAATATTAATAGTTTCTGAGATATTCTCAAAAACATTTGGACCCTTCTGAACCCCTAATTTAAAGGGCCAGCCCGTTTTGCTTGATATCGTAAGAAAGGCCTTGTCATTTTAAACATTTTTTGCTCAACAAGTATTTAGAAATTCTTTACCGTTCTCGAGTTATCTCTACAAGAAATATTTAGGGGCCAAACTGTAGCTCCCTAACGGGGCCACATAGGGAAAAAACGAAATGTACATATTGTTTAGATTATCATTCTGAACAACTTTTGTTCAATAATGCTTTTCAAAATATTTGTCGTTTTCCAGATATGAGGCGTCAATTATTTATGATTTTGGCCCTTAAAATCCCTTATTACGTAACATATGACCTACTTTTTGATTTGATAAGAATAAGCTCGTTTAGATGAACATTTCCGCTTCAATGACTTATTACAAAATATTAATAGTTTCTGAGATATTCTCATAAACCTTTGGACCCTTCTGGGCCCCTAATTTAAAGGGTCAGCCCCTTTTGCTTGATATAGTAAGAAAGGTCATGACATTTCAAACATTTTTTGTTCAACAAGTATTTAGAAATTCTTTACTGTTCTCGAGTTATTTCTAGAAGTAATTTTTAGGGGCCAAACTGTAGCTCCCTAACGGGGCCACATAGGGTAAAAACGAAATATGCATATTGTTCAGATCATCATTCTGAACAACTTTTGTTCTCTATTGCTTTTCAAAATATTTGTCGTTTTCGAGATACAAGGGGTAAAAAATTTATGGTTTTGGCCCTTAAAATCCCTTATTACGTAACATATGACCTAAATTTTTATATGAATAGATTTGGATTGTTGAGATGAACATTTTTTGTTCTTTGACTTATACCAAAATATTAACGATTTTTGAGATATTTGATCTAGACTTTGAGCCCTTCTAGATCCCTAATTGAAGGGGCTAGCCCCTAAATCTTGATATTTTCGAAAAGATCTCGTAAATGTGCACAACTTTTGTTCTACATGTCTTAACAAAATATTTGCAAGAAAAAAGATATTGGAGATCAAAGGTCAAAAATCGCCGAAATCGGCGAACAATTTTGGCATCCATTTTTTCAGGTCCAGGCGAGCGTTTAGGCAAATCGCCTCCGGTAAAATCGAATCCCCCACAAATCTTCTAAAATGTTTACTCTATCTTGTGTAGAAATTTCAAGACTCTAGCTTCAAAACTAACGGAGGAGATGTGTGGACAACAAGGCCCTTCAAAAAGTCACTAAAAGAGAGATAACTCCTGACCGGAAGTGACGTCAAGCACGAAATTTTGCAAGCAAAGTCTCGTCACCAAAAGACATCTTTCCTGAAAATTTCGTGAAAATCGATCGAGAAATGGCTGAGAAAAACGCGTGTACTACCAAGGAAAATAATAATAATAATAATAATAATAAAAATAATAATAATAATGAAGAAGAAGAACGCGAACAATAATAGTAAGGTCTTCCGCAGGAGACGGAAGACCTTAATAATAAGAAACAGAGTAAAAACAATATGTTCCCAAACTTTGTTTGGGGAACATAATAATGAAATTATTTTAATAGATATGTTATATAAATAAGATGTACAAAATTGATTTATGATTCTAGAACAGTGAATCATGAATGATGAATGTATGTTGCATGACAAGGCTATTTTAATATAAAAACAACTGAATTTAAAGAATGTTTTAAAGACAAGAAAATCAGCACCACCTTCAAATTTACCTGGACTGTGAACCCTTGTCAAGCAGGTGAAATTAAACTTCAGATTGGATGTTAGAAATTGATTGACATTTAGTTTATAGTCCTTGTGTATACTTTATCTACCTTTTCTGGTGATCGGGGCGCCCATGCAACCTTTTGATGCTTACCACGTAAACCAGCTCAAAAAAAAACCAACCCAGGTTTGATAGGAAAAGTTTGGCCTTTTCATATAGAGATAGTCACACAATAATAGAACTACATTTGGCATTCAATATTACATCAAAGCAATACGCAACTTCCGAGATATCAGCTCTTCTGTGATGGAGGTACGTTCAGTGTTCTGTTGAATGCTTGCATGGGTACAAGATGAATACATATACTATAGGCTATAGCTATGTAAATACGGATAAAAGTCATGAAAGTGTAAATTTTGTTTATGTCAGCCGTTGGTATACATTTAACTGACCATATCAAGAACAATATTTGTTTGAATTAGGCCATTAAATTAAATATGAAATTATTTTTTATTTGCTCCTCTGCACGAGTGATATTTTAATCAAAGAAAAATTGTGATTATCGATTTTTGTTTGAGCTATTTTATTATCAAATATTAATAAACTTACTAATATTGTGTGTCCCTGCAGTTTGGGTGGTTGCATGATGTCCGATATTCGGCCTTTACGCAATATATGAAGGCAGTGATAAGCATTTGTACCCACCGCGTTTGGACGATAGTATGTTTTGCGTCTCACTGTGGGTAAGAGTTCCACAAAGGGAAAGACCTATTGAGCAACTCGGAAGTTGCGTATTATGATAGATAGATATTGTAGGTTATATGCTTAGGGATAGTTATGATTGATGATTATGGATTGTTAGAATATAATTAACAAAGACATTGATTTTATGTTAACCAAAAAATCCTGACTCTCATTGGAAACGTCGAGTAATTATGCATTATTAATGGTTATGAAGAAAAATTAATTATGAGGAAATACGTCATTGAAATCTCGTTTACACTCAATTGAAAATTTATAAGCGTAATTTTCCCTCGAAACATGGCGACAAAAGGACATGGAACTGTCAACTTATCATAAAAGAAATTAGGTGCTATAAGACCTCTCTCAAGAGCATAATGGTTGGAACTGGGATCCAGAGGAAGAACGAATTCTTCGTTTGGACTAGTTATTGAAGGAACTGTCGGAAGATCCGAATGTCCTGACTGTTTTTGTAAGCCAATATGCGTTATAGACGAGTCACACAGACAACTCCGGTAGCCAGAAAATTCTTGCGTGCCGTCCTGAAAAACTAATTGAAACAGAAGAAAACTTTGAAAGCAGTTTTGGAATATGTTTAGCCATCGTGGGATGTGGGACGATGATCGGTACATAGCCAGAAAATCTGCCACAGTATGCAGGAACTCTCGTCAGAAACTGTATGCTTGGCAGTCGCACTTCATCAGATACCAGGTATCTGACGAAGGCAGTCAAATGGATACAAGAAAACTTAAAATAAAGAATATTCTGTCTAATTTTTCAATAGCTAATGTCCTCATTCATACAAAATAAATTTATCGAGCTTTAACATGTTTGATTCATTAGATTTAATTATCAACATTTTGATTAACCTGCACAAGAAAAATGACTACCATGAATTTTTCAATCTTACAAAAACGTACAGGTAATGCAGGTAACACAGATAACATCCTGTGTATTTGGGATGGTATACACAAGCGAATAGGGTTCCCTCAGACTCGGGGCATCACACCTGCCTAGAATTAGCTCTGCCCCACACTTAACTTATCTGAGGAAAACCCGACCGGTTGAAAACCTCGGCCTTTAATTCAAGGGCCAGAAATTGCTATTGAACCTTTTTTTTTTGGAATCTTGTAAAGTTAATTTTCAATGTCTGTTTCAGTCATTTTAATGATAACTAGTTCTAATTGTAACGGGGACCGTTACATATGTTCCCCAAACCTCCCCCAATTAAAAAGTGATGTCCTTGTGAATCTATAGCAAAAAATCATTTTATTTTAGCCTTTAATTACATGTAGTACGTTCAATATGGTCATTTCAGTACCAAAAAAATGAAAGAAAGCGTTGCACGCGCATACACGCGCACGCGTGTATGATTCCGAATTTTTGTTGATGTCGTTCAACAGGCATGTGTATCATATACCCACAGTGTGAAGTTCATAACGTTTCCACCAAATACAAGGAAGTTATAGCGATTTTAAAATCGTCCAATCAGAATTCAGCACACGTGCATGCACGTGCTGAGCAGTAATTCTAACCACAACAATTTGTAAGGAGTAACAAGACACATCTAAACCATTAATATCAATAGAATTTGATGAAAAACAAAAACGTTATCGTCCTTTAAAAATTGAAAATTTAAAAACGTTGAACGTGCATGTGCGTTGGCATTTTTTTCTTACACCAATATATAGATACACATATTGTCTACATATGCTGTGAATATCATCTCATTCACTTCATAAACAAGATAGTTACAAACGTTTTAGTATTATCCAATCAAAATGAAGCGCACGTGCATGCGCGTGCAAATTGGTAATTTTGACCATGCAAATCAGTTAAGAGTCTCAATATCTACCTATGATATGAATTTCAAGCCATTTCAATGAACAACAAAAAAGTTAGACTGATTCCAAAGTTAGCGTACAAATTTTGTAATGCGCGTGCACGCGCATGCGTGCACGTGCTGACAAAATAAATATTATTTTTCATATGTACAAATGATATACTATCATCCTATTTAGGTTTTATATCGCTTCCTTCAATATTCTGATTTTCCATTTTTTGTACCAAAATTGCAATGCACGTGCGCGCGCGTGCATGCACGTGCAGACAAAATGACTATCACTATGCACATCTACAAACGCTATACTATCATCCTGGAAAGTTTCATATCGATCCCTTTTGTAGTTTCTGAGAACACTACCGGACAAAAAAGTACCGGAGAAAAAGAATAATAATAATAATAAGAAACAGAGTAAAAACAATATGTTCCCAAACTTTGTTTGGGGAACATAATTACTACAATGATTATTGATAGCTTGGTATTTGACAGATTGCCAGTGTGGAAGACAAACCTGGGGTTGTTAAGGAACTGGAGAGATTGGAAGGAATCGTATTTGATTGGCAAATCAGGGTACAGCAGCAACAGCTGGCAATCCTTGATGAGGAAGAAAAATTGATTCGCACTCAAATGGAAGCCATTACTTACCAGATAAAAGGTATGCTTACTTCATATCAAATAAAAAAAAATCAAAATATTATCTTCCTGTCCTTGTCAGTTTGTATATTAATGAATTGCTGTAATTACTATTTATTGCTTAAAAAGCCTTTCCAGTGAAACATGCTTATAGCGAAGTGCTGGGGACGAACAATTTTGATTCATTATAAAAATAATTCGTTATATCCAATAAGTTCATGATACGGTCAAACCTCTATTAAGGAGGTATGCTACACCAGAGAAATTTCATATGGATGAAAAGTGGAGGATATGTACATCTATATTTTGAAATTGAAAACTTTCAAATGTACCTTATTTAGTCAACAAATACAGTTTTAGTTGAAAGCAATGTGAGAAAAATTTAAAACCCCTGCTGGACTCGAACACGTGATCTATAGTTCAGCAGTCGACATGCTAACCTACTGAGCTACTCAGCTAAGCGAGCATTTTTTAAATGAATAGACAAAATTAATATTGCTGATATTCATATTTTCATCCATGTTGTAAGAGGAAGTCGGCCATTATGACGATGTAGAGTCCCTCCTTACGAGGCTGTCCAACGGAGAATGAAAAAAGGTCACATATTTATGACAGGAGGTCTCCTCATACAGGTTGCTTATTATACCCCCTGAACGAAGTTCTGGGGGGTATATAGGAATCACTCTGTCTGTCTGTCCGTCCGTCCGTCTGTCTGTCTGTGCAGATTCGTGTCCGGGCCATAACTTCTTTGTTCTTTGACTTAGACATACCATATTTGGCACACAGGTAGATCACCATGAGACGATGTGTCATGTACCTTCATGACCTCTATATGACCTTGACCCTTGACCTCAAGGTCAAAATTAAAGGTTTTTTACAATGGATTCGTGTCCGGGCCATAACTTCTTTGTTCTTTGACATAGGCATACCATATTTGACACATGAGTGTATCACCAGGAGACAATGTGTCATGTACCTTCATGACCTCCATATGACCTTGACCTCAAGGTCAAAATTAAAGGTTTTTACAGTGGATTCATGTCCGGGCCATGACCTCTTTGTTCTTTGACATAGGCATATCATATTTGACACATGAGTGTATCACCATGAGATGATGTGTCGAGTACCTTCATGACCTGTATATGACCTTGAACTTTGACCTCAAGGTCAAAATTGATTATAGGGTTTTGACATAGTCATACCATAAGACATGGGTGTATCACCATGAGACTATGTGTCATGTACATTCATGACCTCTTTATGACCTTGACCTTTGATCTCAAGGTCAAAATTATAGGTTTATGCCATGGATTTGTGTTTGGACTATATCTTCCATTTTCTTCTACAAATGCATACCATATTTTTACACTCAGGAAAGAGGTAATTTATACCTATTAACAACACCCTTTGGGAGATTGGGGTAAGCGGGGGGTATTCTTAGTGAGCATTGCTCACAGTACATCTTGTTTTCCGCAGTAAAGGCATTTAGCAAATAAGATACAGAAATAGTTTGTGCAATGTAGAAAATAAATACATGTATTTTTAATTCATTATTAAGAATATCAAGTGTGGTTAAATTTTACTTCGCATTAAATTTGATGCAAAGTAAAATAATTCGCATTAAATTAATTCGAATTAAATAGCGTTCACACGGCGGTAATATTTAATGCGAAGTAAAATAATGCGCATTAAATTCGTATGCATCTCTAAATTAAAGGATAGACTTTATTATTGAAAATTATTTTATAGATATTTTAATGAATATTGTGTAGAAAAAGAATTTATTGTTCAAAACACAAGGTCTATATTGCTGACTACTGTTGTGACGTAGTTTTTAATTACTAATACGTATTATAAGTCTACTATGATGTCATATGGTATAAAAAAGATTAACAATGAGCGGCATATTTGTTAAAATATAAAAAAAAGAAAATCATATTAGAATCTATCACTATTCTAGAATATTTTTGTCATATCTAAATGCAATTCCTTCCATATGTATTACTCAGTATGCCTATGCAGAGCACAGATTTACGTCTGACATTATCCAATGACATGCGTTTGTACATGTTTTTAGTTATTATTATCATTTTGATTAGTTTTTCACACAAAACTTACACTAACATGTATAGCTGACCACGGTTATGATGCATGTGACCCAAATTTGCCATTACGCATGCGTATACATTTAATGCGCATTAGCTTCACTTTGTGTTCACACGGAGCTAATGCGAAGTAAATTTAATTCGCATTAAATCTCGACGTAAATTTTAATTCGAAGTAAATTAATGCGCATTAAAATCACCGTGTGAACGCAGTTCAGATTTAATTCGCATTAACTTACTTTTAATGCAAATTAAATTCTTCGTGTGAACGAGGCATGATAGTTGAAAAATTTAATTTAGTAATGATAGTTGAAAATCGCATACATATTTCAGCAGATGAAAATATACCAGTATTTTATGATTTGACTGTATACATATTTCAGCAGATGAAGAAATACCAGTGTTTTATGATTTGACTATACATTTTTCAGCGGATGAAGATATACCAGTATTTTATGATTTGACTATACATTTTTCAGCAGATGAAGATATACCAGTATTTTATGATTTGACTATACATTTTTCAGCAGATGAAGATATACCAGTATTTTATGATTTGACTATACATTTTTCAGCGGATGAAGATACACCAGTATTTTATGATTTGACTATACATTTTTCAGCAGATGAAGATATACCAGTATTTTATGATTTGACTATACATTTTTCAGCGGATGAAGATATACCAGTATTTTATGATTTGACTGTTACATTATACATTTTTCAGCAGATGAAGATACACCAGTATTTTATGATTTGACTTACATTATACATTTTTCAGCAGATGAAGAAATACCAGTATTTTATGATTTGACTATACATTTTTCAGCGGATGAAGATATACCAGTATTTTATGATTTGACTGTTACATTATACATTTTTCAGCTAATGAAGATATACCAGTATTCTATGATGCTGTGGAAGATGTTGCAGAACTTAGTTCTGATGAGGAGATCCCCCTCAAATCCCGTGCAGATCCCCGTATTATAGCACTAAGTAGTAAACTCACATCCATCACACGACGAAGGGCTAAGATCAGAAATGTTAAGGTGAGTAAAGGATAAAAACACAATGATGGGACAATATCCGAATTTCAAAGATTTATATAATTAGTATATTAATTAATTATAATTACCTGCAGCTTTTTATCCCCTAGCAACAGAATTTCAGAGGGATACTTTGATTTTTGCTGTTGTTTGTTTGTTCAGTACAAAGTCAGGCCCAATATCATAACCTATTTTAATTCAACATTCAGTTAGATTTCATAGAGGCCTTTATACCTATCAGTTTTGAAGATTTCATAAGAGATGAATACGTACAATACATCTGCAATATTATAGCTTTGTTGTGTTTTGTGACTATTATTGAAAACTGTTTTGTTTCATTAGGTATCTTTTGAGAGAAAGTTCAAATCCAAAATTCAGAAGAAGAAAGAGGAGGTGATACAATTCAAACAGCATCATGCTGTTCACATGGTAGGTAGATCATCCTAAACACAGCATCATGCTGTTCACATGGTAGGTAGATCATCCTAAACACAGCATCATGCTGTTCACATGGTAGGTAGATCATCCTAAACACAGCATCATGCTGTTCACATGGTAGGTAGATCATCCTAAACACAGCATCATGCTGTTCACATGGTAGGTAGATCATCCTAAACACAGCATCATGCTGTTCACATGGTAGGTAGATCATCCTAAACACAGCATCATGCTGTTCACATGGTAGGTATATCATCCTAAACACAGCATCATGCTGTTCACATAGTAGGTAGATCATCCTAAACACAGCATCATGCTGTTCACATGGTAGGTAGATCATCCTAAACACAGCATCATGCTGTTCACATGGTAGGTAGATCATCCTAAACACAGCATCATGCTGTTCACATGGTAGGTATATCATCCTAAACACAGCATCATGCTGTTCACATGGTAGGTAGATCATCCTACAGCATCATGCTGTTCACATGGTAGGTATATCATCCTAAACACAGCATCATGCTGTTCACATGGTAGGTAGATCATCCTAAACACAGCATCATGCTGTTCACATGGTAGGTAGATCATCCTACAGCATCATGCTGTTCACATAGTAGGTAGATCATCCTAAACACACAAAAATAATTGTTATGTTATTGAAAATCATCACATATCACTAAATGATTATATCATATCGCTATAAAGGAGAGGATTAACATTTTGGAATGTTGCAGCAAACAGCTTGTCATTTGCGTGGGTGTGTGTGACTTGCCAAACTGGATGTTGTACAAACTAAACTTTGCATTGGTACAGAAATATTGACAGCAAACTTTGAATTCTGTTTTAAGTCTATCCAGAATTCTGGATGTTGTGTACACTGAATAGACTTCACACTGTGCTATTTCTTTAAAATGAATGTGCTCGGCCCCAAAAATTTAGTTCATAATGATTCTTTTAGTTTTTTTCCATTTAGTACAGTAAAACATGGTTACAGTGAACATGCTTATAATGAATTTACACTTACAGTAAAACATGGTTACAGAGAACACACTTATAATGAATTCACACTTACAGTAAAACACGGTTACAGTGAACATACTTATAATGAATTCACACTTACAGTAAAACACGGTTACATCAAACACACTTATAATGAATTCACACTTACAGTAAAACATGGTCACAGAGAACACACTTATAATGAATTCACACTTACAGTAAAACACGGTTACAGTGAACATACTTATAATGAATTCACACTTACAGTAAAACACGGTTACAGTGAACATACTTATAATGAATTCACACTTACAGTAAAACACGGTTACATCAAACACACTTATAATGAATTCACACTTACAGTAAAACATGGTCACAGAGAACACACTTATAATGAATTCACACTTACAGTAAAACATGGTTACAGAGAACACGCTTATAATGAATTTACACTTACAGTAAAACATGGTTACAGAGAACACGCTTATAATGAATTTACACTTACAGTAAAACACGGTTATATCAAACACACTTATAATGAATTCACACTTACAGTAAAACATGGTTACAGCGAACATGCTTATAATAAATTCACACTTACAGTGAAGTCATTTTCATTCCCTGTAGTTTTAAAACTTATTATGAACTTATTAGATTTGTAACGAATTACGTTTATAACGAATCAAATGTGTTCGTACCCAGCACTTCTCACTATAAACCTGTTTTACTCTGTGTGTGTGTGTGACTGTGAGTGTGTATAAAATGGCTTTATGCATCATATTTTAAAGGCTGTACAACATTTTAGCAGTCAGATGTAGACAACTTTGCACTGTAAAAGGAACATGTTATAGACAATTGGTTATGTATAATTGTAAAACCTTTATGTTTCGTATTGTGATGGAGTTACGTATTTAATAGCTTATTCTATTTCCAAGAAAAGAGAATTAAAACGAGAAGAGGAGGAGAAGAAGAGTGATTTTATATCAGATCAACGAATGCGAGCGATTAATCGCATCAAAGACTACAAAATAGTAAGATAACCTGAAATTACAATATAGTTTTACTGTTTCCAGAATATTGTTTAAAGAACAAACAGAATTTTATGGATGTTTGTGGTGCATAACATGCGGGTTAAACTTTTACTTTTAAATCAAAATTGGGACACAATTTGATGTGATAGATTACCATGTGATAGATTACCATGTGATAGATTACCATGTGATAGATTACCATGTGATAGATTACCATGTGATAGATTACCATGTGATAGATTACCATGTGATAGATTACCATGTTGTGACTCTTGAGATTCTGGTTCCTGATTGGGACATGCTGTCCGTTAATCTGATAGGAATCCTCATACAAGGAGACACAAATAAATTATATTAAAAAGTATCATTTCTCCCTTTTCTCATTTTCAAAATTAGAACTTGATGCTGGAAGAGTTAGAATTGGAAATACAGGAACTACTGTTTTTCTTTTCAGAAATACCCTGCACCTGAGACAATTAAACCTCCTCGATATCAGCCACCTAGTCAAAAGAGGACACTCCCAGAGGAATCCCCTCAATCTATGCCTGTCTGTGATAAAACATATGTCAAACGCCCGAGCAGGCCTTTGACAAACTCTGAAAAAACTATCAGAATTACAAACTCTGCAAAAAAGTCACTTGTTAAGAATTCAAGTAGTACAGGGGGACGGAAGCCTACACCAAAACCTAAAAAGTCCCAGGATGCTGTTGATTCTATGCCAGTCACCATTTACATGTCAGGTGGAGGGAAACCGAGCCATTCAAAGGATACGGGGGATCCACCGATATCATCTCCCCCACCCTCAGCACCACCCTCTGCTAGTGTTCCACCACCTCCTCCTTCTCTCATCCCACCACCACCACCACCACCACCACCTCCTCCTCCTCCTCCTCCTCCTCCACCACCCACAGCAGCAAATAGCCCTCCACCAAAACTGGTGATTGTGAAGAAAGAGAAAAAGGAGGATAAACCCAAGGAAAATGGAACAGGTCCACCAGATCTTGGTTCAATTTTGGCTGGAAAAAATATGCTGAAACCGGTTAGCGAGAGCCGACAGAAACAAAAATTGGTTCCGGGTAAGTATAGGTCTTACATCATCTAATTCTTATTGATCTCATTGGTTCCTAGTAAGTAGGTCTTACTACATCTAATTCTCATTTATCTCATTGTGTATATACATGTATATATATATAAAACATCGTGTCATTGGTCATTTTTAGTGCTTTTTATAGCCTTATTTATTTGACCTCGTATCTACTATTAGATGCGACACTTTGGATGTTGGGTGTTATTGGATTATAGTGCTTTATATATATATGTACACCATTTCAACTCAAAGAATATATAACAAAATATAAAATCACACAACATTATAAATCGAGAAAGCAACTCTATATATCGAATTCAATGCTTCAATCCTGTCTGTGTTAAATCATGTCTTGCTAATCAAAAAGAAATTCACAGAACTATGATACTTTTTTTATGCCAACATGTGTATGAAAGGTGAAGATAACAAACGGTGATCAATCTCATAACTCCTATAAGCAATACAAATAGATAGTTGGGCAAACACGGACCCCTGGACACATCAGAGGTGGGATCAGGTGCCTAGGAGGAGTAAGCATCCCCTGTCGACCTCCCCTGTATTCATTTCTTGCTTCAAGTGTTTGCTGATCTCATCTCATATCATACTGAAGATTCAAAGGATTTGTGTATGCAAAGAAAAATGTATATTATGGAAGTAGAAAAGCATATTCTGAATCACTACAAATCTCTGTGCTTTGTGTGAATCAATATCTAAAAGTAAATCGTGGTTACTGAGAAAACACTTACATTGAATTAACGTTTTACAGAAAAGTGAATTTCATTCCCTGTAGCTTTAATATGTTATGAAATTATTGGATATAACGAATTACGTTTACAATGAATGAATTGTTTTTGTCCCCAGCAGTTCACTATTAAAAGCATGTTTTACTGGATTAACATTTTACAGTGAACCCCATGGACAATATCTTAAGCATGATCAAACAGGGAGTGAAGCTGAGACCCGCCAAAGATGAGAAGAAATCGGCACAAGATCAGGATATTTTGGAGACCCCCAGCGACAGCCACATGAGATTGCTGCAAGAGAGTCTGAGCCGCATTAGCAAGTTCACTCGCGAGAGCTCACCCGAGTCTGAAGAAGACAGTGAAGATGAAGACTCATTTGCCTGATTAAATTGCAGTTTTTATCACCTATGATATGTATCGAATGATGGTTTTTCATCTTTTACAAATATTTTGTGTTTTATATACACTATAATGAGAAGGGAATTTTTATTCCACTTCTTTCGTAAAGAATCCCTCGAGCCTTCTAAAGCTAGGAAGAATGAAAACATGATTTACAATGTTTCGCTACAGAGGAACTTGACATATCTGTGGAATGTGTGAAATTAAAGGAACAGTGAGAATGGGCATTTTCTTTGTTCATCATACATGTACACATTGAATATGTATGTCAAGTCGCTGATAAAAAGGGATCTATGACAACTCATAACAGATAACTCGACTAATGATGACAAATTTTTCACTGGCAAACTTACCTGCAACATTTCAGTGAAATTGATCTGGTATTAAGTCAGTAAATCTCGGTGTCTTTGAATTCAATGAGTTGTACAGCACCAGATAAAATGTTTGTTGCCAGCATTATTTTTATGGTTGACTTGATAGACAATCTAAGGAGAAGTACAATACTGTATTTTTTCATTTTTACATAGCACAGTAAAGCATGGTTATAAAAAACCTTCAGGGTCAGCAAAGAACAGTTTGTTATAACGAAACTTCATTATACAGTAAAACACGGTTATTGAAAACCTTCAGGTTCAGCAAAAAAAACAGTTCATTATAACTAAACTTCATTATACAGTAAAACATGATTATAGCAAAACTTCAGGGCCAGCAGAAAACAGTTCATTATAACCAAACTTCATTATACAGTAAAACAGTTATAGAAAACATCTGGGGGTCAGCAAAAAACGGTTTGGCGTTGCCAAACTTTCAATAAAATTTTTGTTGTTTTTCTCTCTCCAAAAAAATAAATATTACTTGGCAATAAGTGTGAATTCATGATACGTGTGTTATATATGAATGTGTTTGACTGTATTTCAGTGTTTATTACAAACCTGTATCGTACAAACATTGATAATTCAAAATTACAAAGTCGTAGACAGTGTAACTTATTTATAGAATTAACCAGATGAGTTGTATATTGTTTTTGCTAATTCGTCGCATTCCTAGACTGTCCCTATATTTGAATGCGATTTACCAGAGTCCATTGTCAGCCAGTAGTTCACTTTTACCAAGTGTCCGTTCATTTAAATCCAGCCATCCAGCAACATAAAATTTTATTGATTATATTGTACCAGCCAATATACATGTACATAAAAGACCATTGAAAAGTATACAGATTGCAGGTATCAGTTGAATTAAGATTTAATGACACTTGCTACAAACTTTTATTCAAAAATGATAATGAACAACCCATGCATCCATTTTGTTTGTATCGAGTGTCTTTTAAGCTTCGATGTAAAAGTCACTCTTGTCTGTTTGCTAATCATTTCAGTCAATCATTAGTAATAGAAGAGTAGTTTGAAGGTATAATTTTCAATATGTTTATGCACTTTTTCTTACAAGTAAATCACAGGCATGTATGGCTTTAATCAACTCTCAAATCATGAAAATTTGTTTAAATTCTCAAAACATTGTACATGAACCAGCACAATGTTCATAAAAAAGGGCCCTGGTGCATATTAGACATGTATAGTGTGGTCATGCATTCCATTTTTAGTTCACCTAAGTGAGCTTTTCTGATCGCCTGTTGTCCATCGTCGTCTGTAAACTTTTCACATTTTTGACTTCTTCTCCAGAACCACTAGGCCAATTTCAACCAAACTTGGTACAAAGCATTCTTGGGTGAAGGGCTTTCAAGTTTGTTCAAATGAAGGTCCATGCCCTCTTCAAAGGGGAGATAATCACAAAAATAGGGTGGGGTCATTTAAAAATCTACTCGAGAACCACTGGGCCAGAAGAGCTAAAATTTACATGAAAGCTTCCTATTATAGTGGAGAATCAAGTTTGTTAAAATCATGACCCCATTGGGGGTAGGATGGGGCCCAATAGGGGATCAAAGTTTTACATACAAAAATATAGAGAAAATCTTCTCAAGAACCACTGGGCCAGAAAAGCTGAAATTTACATGAAAGCTTCCTGACATAGTGCAGATTCAAGATTAATTTGTTCAAATCCTGGCCCCTGGGTGGGGATAAGGTGGGGCCACAATGGGGGATCAAAGTTTTACATACAAATATTATATAGGGCAAATCTTCTCAAGAACTACTGGACCAGAAAAGTTTACATTTACATGAAAGCTTTCCGACATAGTGCAGATTCAAGTTTTAAAAATCATGGCCCTGGGAATAGGTTGGGGCCACATAGGGGATCAAAGTTTTACATACAAATATATAATTGGGAAATCTTTAAAAATTCTCTTCTCAAGAACCACTGAGCCAGACAAGTTTACATTTACATGAAAGCTTCCTGACATAGTGCAGATTTGAGTTTGTTAAAATCATGGCCCCCAGGGGTAGGTTGGGGCCACAATAGGGATTAAAGTTTTACATGTGTATAGGGAAGATCTTTAAATATAGGCCACAGTGACTCAGGTGAGCAATGTGGCCCTTGGGCCTCTTGTTAATTCAATGTTAATTCGAACTCAAGTGATGTAATTGCATTGTAAACTGCATTTCGCAGAGGTATGATTGTGAAATTAAACTGCATCGAAAATAACACCTTATATTGTAAACCATATGAAACTAGTTAAAACAGGCTTTATAGAAGAAAAAAAAATCATGAAAATTGCCACAAATTCTATCCTGTGTACTCTACAGGTGTAATTATAAAAGAGCACTCAGTGTAACTTAAAGATCAATTGCAGGCTGTCTGATGTTTTGTAAATGTGGATGTGTCTTCAAGTTAATTGATAATTAACCCCTTAGATTGACTGAGACAGACTTAGAAATGTGGATCCATGACACACGAATGAATTTTCAACATTTGATAACGAATGCATGAGTGTTGTTTGTTTTTTATGTTGGGTTGTTAGATTATGTATAATACATGTTGATCAGTGCAATGAACTCGAGAAAAGTGCGCAAGATTTATTCCCCCCTCCCCCATTGCTTGTATTCAAGATTTTTGTACAGTGTTTATATCTTCAAGACAGATATATATATGTGGTGTATCTACATTAGAATTTCAAATCTATTTTGAAACACTGTAACTCGCTTCAATTTCACGAGACTCAGGTCTTCATGAAAATCACAGAATTGACCAGCGAGACATACCGTATAAGCAGATTTTTCAGCAAGTATTTAATTTTGAGTGTTGATATCACTAAAATTGAATACCACTAACAATTTATTCCACATTGGAGGTTATATTTATCTTTCTTGGAATTATAGTCGCTTTAGCTCTCGCTAAATACATTTTTATGAGGAAATTGCTAAATTTGTTTCACTAAGAATTTCACTTTAAAGTAATTTTTAAGTCGTCGTCTATCATGCATGCTAACATTTTCAGCTTTTTCTTCATTACTAACCATTCCAATTCTTTTAAAATATGGATCTTTTTCTCTACAACCGCACATCTGTAAGAAAAACTAAATGAATATGTATAGTGATGTAGAGTAGGAAAGCGTCTACCAAAATTGTAAATTTCATAATCCCCAGGGTAGAGGTTCAGACTCCAGAGTGGGGGCCAAACTTGGTATATATATAATGTTTATATGTAAAACATTTAATTAACATCTTCTTTAGTGCTATTGATACTACCAGGTAAATTGAAACTAAATGGATATTTAGTAAGAGCAGGTTAATTTAAGTTCTTTACTAAAATTGTAAATTTCATGATCCTAGGGGTAAGGTTTCCAGGGTGGAACCAAAATTATTATAGTGATTATTGTGACTATGATTTGAAAAAATTCTTTAATTTAAGTTTGCTGAAACAGTATAAAAACTAAATGAATATTTAGGAGGAGCAGAATAGGATGTACCAAAATTGTGAATTTTGCAACCCCAGGGTATTGCCTTTAGGACGGGTCCAAATTAGTCATATCCTGTTAATGTTGCATATTATGTAAAGCCTAATTTCATCAGTATAGGCACTTTTGAGCACATCTTGCTATATATATACTTTTGCTGAATATTAGAATTTGATTATCTTAGATGTTCAGAGCAGGAATTTTTGTTTCCTAGATTTTGTAGCTCTTGGGACTATATAGTGATATGTTTAATGAACTCGGGTGACTGAGAAGGCCTGTGGACCTCTTCTTCATCAAGTGACAGGTTGTCCAGCATTTTTTGACCAAACAGTTACATGTAGGTCTAAAAATTTTGGGCTAAAATTCAGAAATATTCAGGTTAGAATTAGGAATTTTATAACTAACTTTTGGCAGTTAAAATTTTTTAAAATGGTGTTATCTTTGGAAATTTGACGATACTGAAACTCACAAGAATACTGTAAGTATATAGAGGAAGGGCACATCTTCCAGGATTCCCATTTTCCCAGCCCAGGCTGACAGTTATTGCATGTATTGGCTGTAACCTTATTATTAACATCTTTGTTAATCACAACCAAACAAGCTTGAAACATGGATCCATTGGTCAACTGCCTTTCACTGCATTTGTCTTAATAAGATTCAAAATAGCTAAAGTAACAATATATTTGGGGAAAAAAGGAATTGACATGAAAAATCAGGTTGAAATTTTTAGCAAAACTGAAAAAAAAACATTTAGGGCCACTGGACAGCCTGAAGAGATTTACAGATGCAATGAATCAATACTTTCTTTAGTACATTGAAATACAATCTCTTTCAATTAAACATACACAGTCATTCAATTTTGTTATTGCTGACTGAAGTACATGTATATAGCCTATAGTATGCATGATTATCTAATAAAAAAAAAAAAACCACTTGTGCAATCCATCATTTTTTAGTCAACCCCTTGTCATAATTGTCTTTCCACATTTTTGTTTTATGATGTACTATTTGCACGTTTCCAAAAGCATATTATCAATGTTGAGCAATGATTGCTTTTGTTAAAATATGTACACAATCTCCTGAATCTAAGTTTTATAAGTGTTTAATTACATGTTGCTTGCATTTTGTGGATTGTCTGAATATCAGTCTTTATGTTTCTATTTATTTATTTATTACATGTATAGGCATGGTACCATGTTAAATTCTAAATAAAGTAATTTTTCATGTTTGTGACAAAACTTCACGTTTTCTGTGTATTAGTATAATAGACTTAACTGAAACAGGCAGTGGTGAGAATTTGAGCTGGTAACACTGCCAGAGTCGGACTTCGATAATCCAGTAAACTGATGATAGTGCTAGAAATGTCTGGGTCTTGAAGCTGAAAACATCTTGTCATATTTAACATGAATTACAATTAATCCATGAGCTTTGAGTATAGCTTTCACAGGTTCTGTCCACTCCCTGTAGAGCTGATGAGAGCTCAAATGACTTTTCCGATCGTAATGGTATCCAACATCTGTCTGTAAATTTATTATATTTTTGACTTCTTTCCAAAACTGACTGCACCAGTTTTGAACAAACTTGGTACAAAGCATGTGTGGAGAAAGGGACTTCAATTTTAATGGGAGGCAATTAACCCATGGGGTCACTAAATAATCTTACCAAAGAATGGTGAACCAGAAAGGTTCAAACTTGTAGGAATATTTCCTTATATAATGAAAGATACAAGATTGGACATAACATATACTCCTAGGACCAGGACAGGGGCTTAATAGTGGCGTAAAATTTAATATATATGGGAAATAGTCATTTATTTTTTTTTAAATTATCAATAGTGTGCGAGCATCATCAGTGTAGATTCAAATTTATGGTTAGGATTTGTTGAATATGCTCTGGGGTCTATAACAGGGATTGGAACTTTAAATGCCTATCTGGGATATTGTCTAAATACAGCAGCTCAGGTGAGCAATGTGGCCACGAGGCTTGTTATACAGAGTGGAAGCATCTGATGTAATTTAAATTGTGTCCAGGAATTTCATCTTAAACTGCTTCTTCCATTGAGCCCCCTATAAGTAAAACTAGAGATTGGTTTTGTGGAAAACAAATGTCTCCCCAAATTGGAAGTGCTCCAAATGAAACCTCCTCCCCTTGATGTACTTGCATGGTATGGAGGAGAAAGCATGAGCAGGAAAATAGACTTTATAAACTCCGACAAGCCACATAGGAGAAGTGTTCACAAACTATTTTACACTATTCACCCCTCAGATCCACTATAACTTTAAGGATAACAATTGGATCCTCCTGTCTCTACAATATCCACATCTAACAATAAGTGGATCCTCCTGTCCCGACAATATGCACATCTACAAATGGCAATGAAGTATTGTACAAAGTTTCAAACTTATCAGATAAGCCATACACAAAAAGAGGCATTCACAAGACGGACGGACAGAAAGTAAACGAGGCCCATGGGCAACATCGCTCACAAGTCACCTTGGCTTATATTTAAAGATTTTTCCTACATATTCACCAGTGTAAAACTTTGATCCCTATTGTGGCCCCAACCCACTCCCAGGGGCCATGATTTTTACAATATGTTATGATGCTTTCATGTAAATGGAAACTTTCCTGGCCAGAGATTTTTCATCAGATTTTCCCTATATATTTGTATGTAAAATTTTGATCCCCTACTGTGGCCCCACCTTACCCCCAGGGACCATGATTTTTACAAACTTCAATCTGCACTATGTCAGGAAGCTTTTGTGCAAATGTAAACTTCTTTAGCCCAATGGTTCTTAGGGAGAAATTTTTTATAGATTTTCTTTTATTAGTTATGTATAACTTTGATCCCCCATTGTGGCCCCAATCTAACCCCAGGGGCCATGAGTTTAACAAACTTGAATTTGCAATATGTCAGGAACCTTTCATGTAAAATCTCAGCTTTTCTGGGTCTGTGGTTGTTAAGATTTTCCCTATATATCTGTATGTAAAACTTTGATCCCCTATTGTTGCATCATCTTACTCCCGGGGGTCATGATTTTAACAAACTTGAATCTGCACTATGTCAGGAAGCTTTCATGTAAATTTCAGCTCTACTGGCCCAGTGGTTCTTGAGATTTTTAAATGACCCCACCCTATTTTTGTGATTATTTCCCCTTTGAAAGGGGCATGGTCATTCATTTGAACAAACTTGAAAGCCCTTCACCCAAGGATGCTTTTGGCCAAGTTTGGTTATAATTGGCTCAATGGTTCTAGAGAAAGAAGTCTTGAATGTAAAAAGTTTACAGACAACGGACAACAGGCTATCAGAAAAGCTCACTTGAGTTAAAAAACAAGGTCTCCCCCTGAAAGAGGGGAGACATAATTACCTCTGTGAAGTAATGTGGATCGGTCTTACGATGCATAATCAAGATCCTTGATATTAAATCTACGCTTCTTCAATACCAATACAATAATGCACCCAGAGATGTAAAAACCAAGAGGTTTTAAATTCGCAATCCACATGCATATACCCTCCACAGGGCTTATTCCCAGTTCATTTGATCAACTACCAAACTCCTTTATATCCCAGTCAACTTTATTTATTACCAAGTACATGTATGTCTATCTATGTATTTGAGATGTAGAGGCCACTTTGCAAGACGACAAAAACCATCTGATGATCATCAGATACTGAATCAACCTCGAAACGGCCAAACGGGGTTCCTCGATGTTGTGTAGATTATAAACTGATTAATATGCAGCCAAGGTAAGGATTTTATGACTGAATTTCTGCCATTTCTATCTTTGTATCTATATGGTCAGAAAGGACCCAGTAATGGAGAGCTCAAATCCAATTCTGAAAATCAAGCTATTTCAGGAATTTCCCATGGGATGCAGACTTGTTTCAGATCTGGGCATATTTAATCATGGTCATGTGAATCTGTTTCTGCAAAATGTAATCATTAACACCCTGTATATGTTTACATTTAATCAATGTGTTCTTGTCTCAAATCAGCATGTAGATTTCTGTAACATTTGACCTCCAAACTCCATTTTAAAGGGACTGATTCACGATTTTACCCAAAATTTTGTTTTTCACTTTTAATGATCAAAATATACTGTCTAATGTGTTTGAAAGATTTGACATGAAAATTAAGGTTATACATCATCACAGAAGCTCAATTTAGAGATTTTATTATTTGTTTTGTAAACAAAGATTGCAGTATGCTATTGTTTACGAAATTTTCAAAAGAAATGGATATCGATCAAAGTATTATTATATCTTTCGTATTTCAAGCATTTTTGAGGTGAAATGTGTCATCTAAAAGTTAAAATTTGTGACTATGCAAAATTAAGATGCATTATATTACAAAATCAAAATTTCACTTATTTGTTTACATAAAAAGATTCGAGTCTGTTTACATATACACATACTTAAGGCTAAAATATTGCTTTCATTCTTGCATTCAGAAGGTCAAAATTTTGGCTGTCAACATTAAATGAGTTGTATTTCTAATGTTTAACATCAAAAATGAAAAATATTTTTATCAAAAATCGTGAACCAGTCCCTTTAAATTGTTTATACAGGTGTAACAGGAAATGAGAAAATGTATGGCAGGACCGGGAATTGAACCCGGGACCCCTGCATCACTAGTCAGGTGCTCTACCGACTGAGCTACCCAGGCCGATATCCACGGCCAGAACCATTACATTCCTCCCTCCTTAAATTGTCTTCGCCCTCGAAGACGCAACCCAAGTTCTTATTTGCCCCTGGGAGGACTTTCACCTCCAAGTCCAGGGGTGGTCAACGGCACCAAATCTGTAACAGGAAATGAGAAAATGTATGGCAGGACCGGGAATCGAACCCGGGACCCCTGCATCACTAGTCAGGTGCTCTACCGACTGAGCTACCCAGGCCGATATCCACGGCCAGAACCATTACATTGGCATGTAAAATCAGAAGAGGATGTTTTAAATACATGTAGTTCAATGTGATCATTGGCTACATGGCCTGATTTTATACACTGGGGTCTTTAGAAGTCTATCTCAGTAGCTACTGTAAACCAGCCTTTATACCCAGCTGCTAATGAAAAACTCCCAAATTCATGATGAGCAACATTCACAATTGAATCGACATGTACGCCCAATACTTGGTTTGTGGTGTGGAATTTTCCCAATAAAACAGTGCTTGCAAAACTGAGAAATTTCTCGTACATGAATACACTGTGTAAGTTGGTGTACATACATAAGCAAAGTACATATAGATTGTACATGTATTTTTCAAATAAAATTCAAGAGTAAACTGCATTAAAATCATTTTATTCAAGTGTCCACATTCCACAAAAATCCAGTGTATTATCACTGCATCACCATTCCTCATTAAAAGGACCTGCAAAATAATAAAATTCTATACAATACTCCATTTCTGTTCAAAAAGAGGTTTACCATACCGGGTCTCATGACTCTTATCACAAAATACAATGTAAACTGCCGACCCTATATTTTCATTCTCAATTTGATATTTTCATCATTTTTTACACTGTTTATTCCGACACACTGTGTATTCTGACCAAAAAATTATCTCTGTGTCAGATTAGATAGGTTTCACTGTACACATGCAGTATTTTTCTGTAGAAAGTGCACTTTTCAGACCTACTGTACATGTTTAATGGATTACCTATAAAACCCTCTTTGCTAGGATCCTTTGGAGGCTCCCCTTTGCTACGATCCTTTGGAGGCTCCCCTTTGCTACGATCCTTTGGAGGCTCCCCTTTGCTACGATCCTTTGGAGGCTGAAACATTTATTTTGACAGTTTAGTGGTATGAATTTGAATCCTCTTCTTAATACTGGAACAGTTTGCCAAATATAAAATCTACTTTAAATACTACATAAAATGAAAATACAGAACAATTTGTGTTTACCGAAAACAGATAAGGTTTTGGTTAGAGTAGTTTTGCAAATGCTGACTGTTCAGATCTGCCCAGAGAGAAATATCAGCACTTCTGTCAAGGCTGGTCAGCACATCCTTACAGAAGACTAGTTAAAGTATAAATTGCATGCTATATTTGAAGACAATCATTTTTGTGCTTGCCCATTTTTCAAATATTACATGTAGCTTTACATCAATGGCATCTGCCTTATCAGTCTTAACTTATTTCTCAATTAGTGGGCCATTAGATCCCGAGCTTTCTCACATAACTACCAGTGTAAGACCGTGGTTTTTGGTGTAAGACAACCAGGTAAGATCTCTATCTTAAATTGCTGTGACGTATTAGGCAAGATCTCTATCTTAAATTGCTGTGGTACGTATTAGGCAAGATCTCTATCTTAAATTGCTGTGACGTATTAGGCAAGATCTCCGTCTTAAATTGCTGTGACGTATTAGGCAAGATCTCTGTCTTAAATTGCTGTGACGTAAGATAAGATCTCTATCTTAAATTGCTGTGACGTAACTGATTATGATGTCATATATTTTCTATTATAATACATGGTGAAGCAAATTATTTTGTATCGTTTTGTTTGTACCTGTATTTCGATTTAATGTAGTTTTCAGGAGATCTTCTTGAGGTTTTTATTCAGTTTACACTTACAGTGTAATCCATTTTGGGATATGTTTTTTTAACCTGTTTTATTAGATTTTGCATTAAGTTCATAAGAGGATTTTAATAATTTTGAATTTTCTAAAGCCTATGAATTCATGCACCTAACTGTAGGTAAAATGTGAGAAAAATTAACTTTCATTATTTACTCATGTGAGATAGGGAAATTCCACCTCTGGGACAAGATCTGCTCTCTAAGACTCGGTAAGGCCTCATTTACACTGTTCAAGATTCGCTGTCCCTCCCTAAGTGGAATTTCCCAATCCAGCACTCATGTTAAGGATTCTATTATTCTAACACATCAAATAAAGCTGAATGAAGATAACATGCATGTTTTGTTATTTATCAAACAAGATTCAAGGGTGCTTTGGGCTATAAAAGGAAAATCTTGAGCAAAGCACAAATTTATATAAATGAGTGTAACAGATGTTGGATTTTCCTTTCAATTTTACTGATAGCAGAGATATATTTTTTTATTCCACCGAGCCGTCTAAAGGAATCACATTTAATGAAAATAAGAACATTACCTGCTCTTCTCCGCATCAGAAGGTATGTTTGCTCAACAGTCCTACTTTAAAAGTAACATCCACAGGCTGAATCTGAAAAAATTTGTACAGCATGTTGAAAGCCTTGTAAAAAAATTTATTAACACATATAAATATTACAAACTAAATGTATTCCAACTTTTTATGACAATGCCAATACTTTGAAAGAAAATTTTTCAACTTAGTAAAAAAGTTTATGGCATACTTAATAAAGGAAACCAATTCCATCAACGATATCACACAGAAAGAAAATGTACCACCATTATCTCGACACATTACAACAAAATCATGTCTCAGAAATCCCAAAGCTGAACAATGGAACAACCCTTCATGTTGCCCTGGAAAAGGGCAATAACTCTGGATTCTCGGACATCTGCCAAAATAATATCTTTACTGAAAATATCAAGAATAAACAAAAACAAAGTACTTTAACACAAAGCAATTGCCGTCCATGCCCAGAGCTTTTAATCCCATCATTTTATCACATGGCCCACGATTTGAGACAGCAATACAAATAATTGAAATACAAAAATACGCTGAAATACTATCAGCACATGAATGCATCTAATATTCAATGATACACAGGGAAAATCCCACAGCCCAATATTAAGTTAATGTAATATCCAACCAATAAAACAATACATTTACCTGTACAAAAATATTACTCAAACCAACTCCATTTAGAGATCTTCAAGCCTCAAACTGGGTCAGCAGTTCTCCAAAGATGAAACATTGGTACACCTGGGACCTCACAACGAAAGACAACCAGGTGCCTTACAACGGCTTCTGACTCAAGACATCTGCGGTTTTAGCACTACAAGTCTAAATCAAGCTCTCAGAAACACAGCTCCCAAGTCGTTAACTCATCTCTCCGGAAAAATTATCTACAAACTAATGGGTTTAAATGCTAGACTATTACTACACTGAGTTTACTTTCACCCTCCTAAGTATGTCGTTATTTACACATACAAGTAGAAAACACTTTCAACTTTTACATCGAACAGTGAAAACTTTTGTTCGTAAGGAATCATGCAGTTCAAAACACTATCAAATACTGAATCTAATCAGCAAATCAACCGGTTTACATTATAAGCCAAATTTAAATTTAAAAAAGATATCTTTTATTCAATATTGCTGCTTCTGTTTAATCTTACCACAGGAAATTACATCCAATTTAAAGTACCATATAAGAATAAATGGAAGAAAATGCACCCCCAACAAAATGCCAAGAAATTAGCAAGAACAATCATATTGCGCCAATTTTCAAATTCATGCATACATATTCTTATGTATAATTTCCACCATTTTAAACAGACTGTAAAATTCAACCCGAGATGCCGAGATGTTTTCAAATTCCAGTTACTCCTGCAAATAAAATCTGTAAACAAATCTTCAATTAACCTCGGGTAAGTACACAGAAAATTTACTGAGGAATCATACAATTCTTCACAGAAAAATGTCAACAAAGAATTAAACACACAAACGAAACTTTTCTGAATAAAATAACTCCAGTCTCATGGTGTGACGACTTTATTACATGGTCCACTGATTCTAAATTATAAAAGACGACAAAACATATATATTTCAAATGGCAATCAGATAAGTCCGCCCATAAAAGATGCAGTATAAAAATTGTCACCTCTGGTAATGTTTCATAAAGGTTACGATGAACAAATGTTTCAATGGCTGATGATAAAACAAAAGGACAACACAGATCCAGACTAAAATCTGTAGTGTTCACGAGTTCTTGTGACGGGTCAACACAAAAACTAGGCCACACCCTTCAATGACAAAAACTAGGACAAATTGATCCAAACCACAACTCCATATAGTACAACTGGATCAAAAGTCAAGAACAATACCATTTGTGATCAACGGTACATTTTGACATCCACTTCTCGGCCATCAATACGGGACCTGTTCATCAGAGCTAGCAAAACATTAAAGAAAAGCGCTCAGCATATCAATTTCAACAACACACATTCAATTTTATAAATTTCAGAAAAAGATAACTCTAAACATAAACACCATGTCTATCTTTAATATCACGACACAGTATCTATCCCGCAACTACCCTCTTCACTGATCCAATACAGGTCATTCAATAAACCAAAGTATTTATGTGTGCATTCTAGTTTACTGTGAAGTGATCATTTTTTTTTCTCTCAAAACATTATGACACCAGAGACATAACTATAGAGGTCAGGCTTCTGTGTTATTTCTTTGAAGTAAAACAAGCAATTTCAGTACCTGAATTAAAATGATGTTAAAAATCAAAATACTCAATAATTCTTTCAAAATAAAGATGATGTTTGTGCTCAATCAAAATGCTTCCTTCCCTCTGCCCAAATATCACTCACATTCTATATTCCAGGACATAAACCACACACATATTTGATATTTTCATTACAGATCCAGTATCCATTAAATAATTGATGAACATTCTGCTTGTATACTGTGGTATCATGCATGTTTGGTGTATTAGTGTTTTTGTTTATATTGCACATGCAGATGTTTCTGGATTTTACCATCAGTCAAGAGGGAAAACAGCAGTTTTATTTGTCTTTACAGTGCCTAATGTCACCAATAAATGAAATAAATAAATGCTTTCAACATAGATTATGTAAGTCAAATGTGTAAAACTTGCAGAAAATTTGTTTTCATCACACAATTATTTTATTGTTTATCTTAGCAGTATCTGTGTGTACAGTGAAGATTTTTATCAGGTTTTGCATGCAACATGTAATCATTTATCAGCAAGTCAAGAATAATGTTGCATGCAACATGTAATCATTTACCAGCATGTCAAGAATAAAATGTTGCTTGCAATATGTAATCATTTATCAGCATGTCAAGAATGTTGCATGCAACATTTGTAATCATTTATCAGCATGTCAAGAATGTTGCATGCAACATTTGTAATCATTTATCAGCATGTCAAGAATGTTGCATGCAACATTTGTAATCATTTATCAGCATGTCAAGAATAATGTTGCATGCAACATTCGTAATCATTTATCAGCATGTCAAGAATAATGTTGCATGAAACATGTAATCATTTATCAGCATGTCAAGTCAAGAATAATGTTGCAGATACTAACATGATGTCCTGAATTATATCTTAAAGGTCATAGTAAAATTCAAAAGAGCTGGCTGGTTTTCTCTTCAATTTAAAGCTTTAAACTATTTCATGCTGAATATATTCTTCACATGTTAAACATGTTATAGGATACAAATTGCTCTCTGGGCATCATCCGGATTTCCAAATCTGACCAAGCCCCATCCTGCAGATCTTCCATTCTCTGTTTTGATTTCTGCGAACCTGACATCAGCTACAACATAGAACAGTTCATACCATTAGAAATGTGCAAAAATTAGAAATTATCCATTTACAACAGTAAAACACGCAGCTTTTTCGCAACCCAGCCATGGAAAGACTTGTGTAGAGGATACAACTCACCGACGGACTTGAACTTTTCTTTCAGATCCTGCCATTTCAAAGAGTATGGAAGCTGAAAAGAAATATACATACGTCATTTCATTTGCAAAAACAACAAAAACACAAATGAAAAAAAAAAAACACTGAAAAATAATCAAACAACAAAGAAACACAACTGGCAAGTGGATTTACTGTGGAATATTCACTGTTCATGAAGGATCCAATGTTTGGGGTTTTACTGTGGAATATTCATTGTTCATGAAGGACCCAATGTTTGGGGATTTACTGTGGAATATTCATTGTTCATGAAGGACTCAATGTTTGGGGTTTTACTGTGGAATATTCATTGTTCATGAAGGACTCAATGTTTGGGGTTTTACTGTGGAATATTCATTGTTCATGAAGGACTCAACATTTGGGGTTTTACTGTGGAATATTCATTGTTCATGAAGGACTCAATGTTTGGGGTTTTACTGTGGAATATTCATTGTTCATGAAGGACTCAATGTTTGGGGATTTACTGTGGAATATTCATTGCTCATGAAGGACTCAATGTTTGGAGTTTTACTGTGGAATATTCATTGTTCATGAAGGACTCAATGTTTGGGGTTTTACTGTGGAATATTCATTGTTCATGAAGGACTCAATGTTTGGGGTTTTACTGTGGAATATTCATTGTTCATGAAGGACTCAACATTTGGGGTTTTACTGTGGAATATTCATTGTTCATGAAGGACTCAATGTTTGGGGTTTTACTGTGGAATATTCATTGTTCATGAAGGACTCAATGTTTGGGGATTTACTGTGGAATATTCATTGTTCATGAAGGACCCAATGTTTGGGGTTTTACTGTGGAATATTCATTGTTCATGAAGGACCCAATGTATGGGGATTTACTGTGTCACCTTACCCACGAATTTACATTCCCAAGAACATTTATATACAATATTTACTTTCTTTCCATTGTATGTACATACAAGCAGTGATACATGTCAATTAACCACTGAGAGTGGATTGGTTTTGGGGGTGAAGTTAACCTAAAAATCGTGTCCTCAAAAACCTTCAAAATTTAGGTTACCCATGAACACTGACCCCCCCCCCCCCCCCCCCCCCCCCCCCCCCCCCCCACCCCCCAATGATGATTCCACAGCACTCTTGATGAGTAATCCCTACTAAAACTACAGGATCCACTGAAATATGATAAATAATAATGGAAATATTTTCAGTACCTTTTTTTTTTTAACACCAAAACAATATTTGGGGGATTCTAAAGAGGCATCTTTCGGTGAATGCTTTGCACTTTTGAAAATAGAACTCAAAACCTGTCTCACTCAAAAACGATCTTTGATATCCATCTACAAAATACTGAATATGCTCTATAAATTTTTGTCTTACATTTCTGACACAGACAGTGCAGTTGTCTGGGCGGGTGGAGCGGTCATTATCCCGACTGTCCCTGCCTCTGCTGCTGCCTCCACGGTCAGAGTAAGAGGATGATAGTCCACTCCCTCCATAGTTAGAATTGCTACTGCCCAGACCTAGCCCACTGCCCAGATTGTCCATCATGTTGCTGCTGAAGCTGTTCCCACTCAAGCTGTTACTGCTGAGGCCACTCAGGCCCATGCGATTGTCACCCATTCCGCCCAAGGCGTTCCCAAAATTGTTGCCTAGCCCTGTAGTGCCCATTCCAGAGTTGTAGTCATTAAGCCCTCCTGACAGCCCCATTCCTGACAGACTTGTATTGCCCATTCCACCCAAACCAACATTGGATCCACCTCCCATGTTTCCCCCTCCCAGCCCAAGGCCTGACAAATTTCCACCCATTGAACCCACTGTTCCACCACCTAGGGAAGACCCCATGCCCATCCCACCATCCATGTTGCCAATGCCAATAGAGGACATGCCCGAGCCCATTCCTCCTCCTCCTCCACCACCTCCTCCCCCTCCCCCTCCTCCTCCGAGGTTGCCCATGCCCATTCCTGATCCTACAAAAATATAAAGAGTTTAGAGCATGTTTGTTTCTGTAAAACTGATATTCTACATTAAATTATGTTACAAGATCAACAGATTTCTTCACATTCCCGACTACAGTACAGTCAATAACTTTTGTGGAAGTTAATTTTTTGTTGTATTTATGGTATGGACATACCCACAAATTAACAGATTTTGAAACAAAATTACAATAAAGTCTTCCACCATGAAATCAAGTCCACACAAACAAGCTAATTTTACTCGTACAATGAACATTAGACCTCAATACAAATAATCGTTTCTACAGATTTTTAAAGCTCCTGCAATTTCGTCACAAATGCAAGCCTTAATACTGAATATTACCTTGATTATTCTGTAATGGAATACCTCCTAAACCAAGCCCCATGCCAATTGATTTCAAACCAGCTACAAATAAAAACATTGAAATGATTGATCATATTTTCTTTAACACAAAATGATATTAGATCTTACATATCTTGCATCAGTCATTAATTAAAGATATGACGTCAACATTTTTACCAGTCATACATAACATAGTGATGGTGTGTGTTGTTGAATCTTTTAGATATTAACACAAGATACCTGGTAATGGTATATCTGGTTTTTTGGCGGCAGTGCTGTCCATTTTTACCCTCATTGGACGATCATATAAGGTCTGGTTGTTGAACATAGCTATTGTTCCTGTCAAGGTTTTCACATGAAAAGCAATGTTCATTTCAACAGAAATTTCTACACTAGTGCCATGAAATGAATTCTTCATATCATACTTTGATCCTATTAATCCTTCTACATTTGGAATACACACTAACACCTAATGATGAAATGAAATAATACAGAATCTACTGGAAATAAATAAAAATACATTAATCTTCTATCATTTTCCTGTGCCACACTTAAACAAAAGATGCCAGAAAGGATACAGATAGCTTGGAGGGCCTCCAGTTGAGTGTCGAAGCTCACAGTGGCCATGCCTCGACTTTTGCCATCTTTCGACTGCATCACTTCCACTCTCTGTACATTTCCAGCCAATTTAAATACATCTTTCAATTTCTTCCATGTGACTTTGTAATCAATCTGAAAAATATGTTTTTGACTCTCATGGTTCTCTGCAATAAATAAACTAAAGCAATTTCTAAAACTTGATCTTCAAATTGTTTCTTGAAAAAATTACAATCTTCTGTTTGAAAACAGTTCTGTACAACAATTCATGGTTCATACAGACATCTCAACTTAAATTCCTCAGATGGATCAAAATTCAAAAATGCAAAATAGAATTGTTTCTTAAGCACAATTTCAAAAAGAATGGTCATAAAATACTGAAATTCAAGCACTTTTCAATTCAAAGACCAAAAAGAATTCAGATATTTTCCATAACCTTATGAACAATGAAAATATACATAAAGCATTAATCATTGTAAATTTGATTGACAAAACGAAATTCTCTTTCAACTCGATTCTGCACTTCATGAAATTCTTGTTACATTGAGATGGTGTAGGGCTGCGCTGGACTGTAATACTTACATTTGATACAAACACGGTGTTGGTGACTGGCCCATCAACCCCAAGCTGTTGCAGAAGCTGAGGAGTAACGCCAGGACCGCCTCCTCCCATATTACCCAGCATGCCTCCACCTCCTCCCATATTTCCCATCATTCCCATTCCTCCTCCAAGGCCTCCACCACCCATCATTCCTGATCCACCTCCGCGACCACCTCCCATGTTCTGGTTTTGATCACTCTCACGTTCCTTAAATATATAAAAATTGCCCAATGAAAGGTTAAATCAAATGAAATATTCACTCCTTAAATATATAAAAATTGCCCAATAAGAACTTAAATCAAATGAAATATTCAGTCCTTAAATATATAAAAATTGTCCAATGAGAACTTGAATCAAATGAAATATTCATTCCTTAAATATATAAAAATTACCCAATGGGAACTTAAATCAAATGCAATATTTCACATATTTTTGCAATACTAATAAAAATTGGGTAAAAATAGAAGATCTTCCTCTAAAAAAAAAAAAAGGTGTCATCTGCGATGGTGGCATCATTAATCATGATAATTGTATACATTAAATGACCCTCAAAGGAATACATGTTCACTCAGTCTGTCCTAAATGGACTAACACCTTGGTGCTCTTCCAAACTGAAGGCAGATAAATTTATAACATCATGAATTTAAATGCCAGATTCATTGACCCGGATATAGAACTTAACAAGAGGTCCATGAGCCTTAAGGGTCACCTGATTAACATGCAACAACTCTTTAATGTACAGTTCAACCGTTCAATCAAACAAGGCAGTAATTCTATTTTAAAATAGAAATAAACTGACCTTACCTTTCCAGACTCAGGTTTTTTTTTCTCCAAATGTACAAACAGTAAAAGAGCATTTTAAAGTTTTTAGTATGTCACAATGAACCAAAGAGGATTATTTAGTAGATGTATCATCACTCGTGTACAAATCTACTAACTACACAGGAGCTGGGGACTCCACAATTTTTGTAGAGGGTTACATGCCCTTCACCACCATAGTACATATAGTGTTTTTTGTTAAATTTGAACAGTATTACTTTGTGCTTGATAATAAAAGTGGGGAAAAAATGCTTTGTTGCATTCTAATGATCACTCGGCAAAATATGGTATATATTCAGAGATCTCATTCCTTTCCATCTAAAATTTATTATTATTCCAATTCTACACATGTTGAACACAGAACCCCTTTTATAAGATAATTTCTATCAGGTATTTTATTCATATTGACATTTTACTTATTTGATGTTAGTATTTGATTTTTAAAATTTAATTAGTTAAAACACGCCCATTTCAAAATTTATTAAATATATTCAAATGTACTTGCCTATGTTACTTTCGATTTAAACAAACATGATTATCGAGAGACTAAAATTCCTGGGGATGATTTCTCTTGATCTGCAGTCTGTTCTACCGATACCACTTTTTCACTCGTGGTGGAAATTCGAATGGTTTCATCCTTGCATAAGAACTGCTTCTTGAAACAAAATTCCTCACCATTTATGGTGTTTTGAACTGTCTTTTTTCAATAATTTCCCGTATGGTAGTTATCATTGTGTCACATGATTACAATTACACTTACTAACCATGTAAACAATCTATGTTACATGCTCTGAACTGCTCGGTGAACTATCCATGTTAATCAATGAAAATCGAATTTAGAATACAAGCATTTTATATGAAATAGCATGGATTAATAAAGTTGAACACAAATATAGTATTCCTATCATAAGTAAAGCTTCATAAATGTTTTTACGATCAAACATTATCGGAACATTAGGCAGTTCACAATTGCCACTCGAGGTGCTTTGTATAACGTAGCGTAGTTTTCCGTGGAATGCCGATCGCTTTTTACAATTCTGCACTTCTAGAATTTTACAGGAAAAGAAATTAAAATCAATTATTTCTGACACTCTATATGGAATTTTACAGACACTTGATTGGGAAAAACGATTGAAAATTTGGGAAATATCCGTGATTTTGGATTGAGATTGGGACTTAAAAATAAGCCAGGAAAACCCCAGATCACTCTTTACATATTTAGCTCTGCCCTAGATCTTAAACCCTGATGCAAGGGCAGTGAATTTCACAATATTAGTAGAGTATTACATGCTCCTCATAACCATGTATTCATTTACAATACAAAGAAGTTAAAAAAAAAAAAGATAAAAAAAGAAAGATGATTTTTAGCAATAAAAAAGCATTTTCACTAAATACCCACTCAATTGAATTAAGGCGTCCCAAACAAAAATAAAGTAAAATAGATGCATAAAATGATCTTTAGTGTTTTATATGGATAATATTTAATGAAAAATATCCGAGAACGAAACGACGTTTAAACCGATACCCAGTAAGCTTCCATATATTTTCTTCAAGGCATTTATCATCACGAGACTATCACGTGACATTATATATCTAGATCCAACAAAAATTATTGTGATAATTGCAAAAGTGCAACGATATCGATTACATGCAGGCAGACTCTTTTAATATTGAAAAACAGAGCCTACTTTACATTAACTGAAAAGTCTTGGGAGCAAGTTCTCCGATAGAAGGAAGTAAGTTTAAAATGCATCTTTCTTAATTTTCGAGAGTATGCAAGACATTATCAGATGCGGAAAGGGGTTTCTTTTTGTGTCAGAAGTTTTCTAATATAGCAATGTATTAAGAATATAAATATATAAACATTAAGCACCACCATACACTGTACATCGTTGCACTTCTACATTTACTGCAGCTGGTCGCAATAATTATGTAAATTAAAAGCAGTGCTAATCGTAATCAGGAGAATATATAGGGGAGATTTCAAGTTAACAATATAAAATGAACATCACATCTCGAAAATAGATATGATAAATGCTGAGTGATTTGATATGAGAAAGATATAATATATGATTATATGATAAGCATTTGACAAGAAAATTTTCCATATACACTGCTTATCACTTGATAACGGTAGTAAATAACGACATACTATTATGACACTTTCCCCGCGATGCAACTGTAAGAACTTGTACGTCGTGACGTCGTTTTTATTGTGACGTCATATGATGCGAAGTGCACTGAGGTACATTCATATACAGCACTGCAATTATTCTCGGGAAGCCTTAACTGAACTGAATAATTGGACCCTGTTCTAAATCAAAATCTGACCCCCTAACAAAGGAGTAGGGAATTTTACAATTTTAGTAGAGGGCAACAATCTTCTCATAACCATGTATACCATATTTACTCATAAATACACAAGATGAATTTCCACTTCATACCCAGGGGTATGGGATTTCACAAATAGGATAAAAGCCCCATCCTTATCATAACCATGCATTCAGTATTTCTACAGAATGCACAAAAGTAATATTTAAATATTAATGCATTTTCACTGCAATATACCCATTGGGCCCTACCCTAAAACCTGACCCCTGGTCCCGGGTCTAGAATTTCATAATGTTGGTAAATGAATCCATGTTCTTTACTGTAAAACCATACACACGTTTTTTTGTTTGTTACATAGATATATAGCTTGTATACCAAATTTAAATTATTCTCCGCATGACCTTGAACTTAAAAATTGACCTTATGACACAACCTCATGTCATAAGCAATCTATCTGTGAAGTGTGAATACTATTTGTTACAAAGTTATGGCCTGGACACAATTTGTACAGTCAGAGACATTAATCACGTTATATACATTCATCATATGACCCTCACACTTGCTGAATATTAAAGCCCTGTCTCATACATTACAAGTTCCTGGGGTGTGAAAAATGGACAAAATAGATGGCAAAGTGATCCATGATTGTTTCTACGCTTTGCAGGTGACACAAAAAGTAAGCAAAATTTTTCTTGTTACAATAAAAAGAAACTTTTACCTCTCTGACAACGATGTTCCTGTCCTTCATCTTGTATCTGTGCATAGTTTCTATAGCCTTTCTGGCTGTGTCCTTATCTTTGAATTCAATGATTCTGAATAACACAGGGGGGAAAAGCATATAGTATATCTATATATATATATATAAAAGCTTGTAAAAGGAAAATAATAAACATTTACAAATTTCAATTGCAAATCTTTATTTAAAGAATTCTTGGTTTTGGGATGCTTACCAAAAAAAAAAGACAGAAAAAAAGGAGTTGTAAGGTGCTGTGATTTATTGAAGGGAGATTAAAACTCCAAATGCTATATGTCATCTGAGGTCATAAGAGGCCCATGGGCCACATCGCTCACACAAGTCACCTTGGCTCTGCTGTTGTTCAGCTATTGTGATTTTTAAAAAATATCTTTGACATCTTTAATCCCATGAAAATTTTTGACCCCATATTGTGGCCCCAACCTAGCCTCCGAGTCACAATATAAGCATGACACAATGTCACAAGATTAAACAAGAGGCCCAGGGGCCTTATAGGTCACCTGAGTATCATGTAACAACCTTCCAATGTTTGAATTAGGTTTGTGTTTAAATATAAGAATTTTACTTTTGGATGGAAGAAACATTGAATAGCTATGTGGTCATGAAGTACATGTGTCATTTTTATGTTCAATCAATAATCCTTTTTAAAAAACCTAGGTCTGAGACATCATAAAGAAAAGGGTTATTTACTCCTTAGATAAAACCAATATAAGAAGATTTTCAAAGAATTTCTACATTTTCACTATATGACCAATAGAGCCCCACCCAGGGGCCAAGAATTTCACAATTTTGGTAGAGGGCTCAACGCTCATTATAATTATGCCCACAGTTTGGCTTCTTGATGTCCAGGAGTAAAGAAGAATATTTTTTAAAATTACACTCATTTTGATGGTTTTTGCCCCACCCCTCAGGCCCCAGGGGGGCAGGGACCGCGAATTTCACAATTTTTGTTCCCCTCCACCCACATATGCTATATGCCAAAATTGGTTGAAATTGGTTCAGGGGTTTCAGAGAAGAAGCTGAAAATGTTCAAATGTTAACGCACGACGACGGACAAAAACAGAAGATTTTCAAAGAAATATTGCATTTCACTATATAATCAATCAGCCCCGCCTTTGCACCAGAACCCTTGACCCAGGGGCCATAAATTTCAGTTTTGAAAGAAGCATCCTTGATCATCATTATCATACTATTAGTTTGTCTACTTAATACCCAGCAGCAGAGAAAATTTTCAAAGAAATAAAATGCATTTTCACTATATGATCAATAGGGCCCCACCCTAATACCAGAACCCCTGACCCAGGGGCCATGAATTTAACAATTTTGAAAGAGGCATCCCTGCTCATCATAACCATGCTATTGGTTTGTCTACTTAATACCCAAGGACAGAGAAGAAGATTTTCAAAGAAATAATGCATTTTCACTATATGACTTATAGAGCCCCACCCTAGCACCAGAACCCCTGATCCAGGGGCCATGAATTTCACAATTTTTAAAGAGACATCCTTGCTCATCATTACCATGCTATTAGTTTGTTTACTTAATACCCAGAGACAGAGAAGAAGATTTTCAAAGAATTTCTACATTTTCACTATATGACCAATAGAGCCCCACCCTAACACACCAGAACCCCTGATCCAGGGGCCATGAATTTCACAATTTTTAAAGAGGCATCCTTGCTCATCATTACCATGCTATTAGTTTGTCTACTTAATACCCAGAGGCAGAGAAGAAGATTTTCAAAGAATTTCTACATGTTCACTATATGACCAATAGAGCCCCATCCTAACACAAGAACCCCTGCCCCAGGGGCCATGAATTTCACAATTTTGGTAGAGGGCTCAACGTTCATTATAATTATGCCCACAGTTTGGCTTCTTGATGTCCAGGAGTAAAGAAGAAGATTTTTTAAAATTACACTCATTTTGATGGTTTTTGCCCCACCCCTCAGGCCCCAGGGGGGCAGGGACCGCGAATTTCACAATTTTTGTTCCCCTCCACCCACAGATGCTATATGCCAAAATTGGTTCAGGGGTTTCAGAGAAGAAGCTGAAAATGTTCAAATGTTAACGCACGACGACGGACAAAAACAGATAGCAATAGGTCACCTGAATGATTCAGGTGACCTAAAAAAATCATGGTATGAATGACATGTAAGGTCATTCTATAAGGAATCTATAACATGGCTTTAGTCAAGGGGGCATAAAAAAAAATACAATCAACACAACTTGGAAACATTTGCATTTTCTTACACATGATTTAGTGTGCTCCCTCTATTTTATTAAATCTTGAAAAAGAATTTGTTTTCAATTCTTGGATATTCCCATATCAGACTTTGATCCCCTATTATGGCCCCACCCTACTTACCTCTGGGTTCTCTAAATTGAACAAACTTAACTTTGCACTACCTGAAGATGCTTGCATATCAATATGACTAATCATGACCCTGCTGCTCTCGAGAAGATTTTTAAAGCTGTTTCCCTATATATTCCCATGTAAAACTATGATCCCCTATTGTGGCCCCATCCTACCCCCAGGGATCATGATTTGAACAAACTTCAATCATCACTACCTGGAAATGCTTGCATATCAATATGACTAATCATGGCCCTGCTGTTATTGAAAAGATTTTACTTATATACAAGGGCTGTTCCATGTGTAATGTGTATTGTACAATATCTCAAAAGCATTCGACTCATATAGTGAAATGAACATTACATCCCTTCAAAGTATAATTTCAATCTCTGAATCCATCTTTGAAATGCGTCACGGTACGCTGATTTAGGTAGACCTCTGAGGCACTGACTGGTGACTGAGCCAAGGGCTTGTCAGGACTTGTAATGACGACCAGATAAGAACTTTTTAAGTTTTGGAAAAAGAATAAGTCGCATGGGGCTAGATCTGGAGAGTATAGTGGGAGTGACAAGACGGTAACCTTCTCAAACTTCAAAAATTTCTTCACAACCTCAGATGTATGTGATGGAGCATTATCATGAAGTAGACGAACATGCCTAAATCCTGACACAGGGCGTCTTTTATGATAATAATTCTTGAGCTTTTTTTAGTATAACATCTCAGTAATACCGATCTGTAACACTTTTGCCCTTTTGGCATCAGAATTTGTACGGCTATACCGTCACATGAGAAGAATATGCAATAAAGAACCTTCTTTGTGCTTATGGTTATTTTGGCAACTACAGGCCTTCTACCGTGTATAGTTAGCCACATTTTGTTTCAAATTTTTCTTACTGATTCGAAATAGTGAACCCACGTTTCGTCACCAGTAACAATCTTTGCAAATTGTCTTTGATTGAATTTGGGAAACATTTTGAGCTATTGCTTAGCGGTTTGTACTCGTACCCGTTTTTGGTCATCTGTCAATATATGCGGTATCCATCTGGCAGAAATCTTTCGAACTTTCAAAATACGCTTCAAAATGAACCCACGATAGTGATATGCCAACAGCTTTGGCAATATCACGAATCGTGTAATCTGCCATCACTTTCAATTATTTCCCCGACTTTTGATTCATTTTGCCTTGCCTGTTACCGTCACAGGTCGGCCAGATTTTGCTGCATCTTTGACGGACTCTGTGCCAGTTAGAAATTTCTTTCTTCATCTACGAACTGTCTCATAAAATACGTTATCAGGCCCATAATCTTCCCCAAATTCAGTAAACATCTGCATTACCGAATGACCAAGTTTTGTGCAAACTTTTATATAAGCTCTAATTTCTTCAATATTCTCAACCTGTTTCCCAAACATTTTTACAACAGTGGTCAACGACTGGCTCTATTGAAGTGACTATAAGTTTAAAACTATGTGGAGTTGAAGTCTCGTGTTTATACCATTGGAAATGTTTTAAATAGAGCTATTCAAGAGTATCATCATCCACAAAATCATGCAAAGCTTTATCGCGTTGTGGTACAATACATATTACATATCGAACAGCCTCGTATTCCCATGTAAAACTTGGGATTCCCTATTGTTACCTTGCCCTAAACCCTGGGGACAACAATTTGAACAAATTTGAATCTGCACTACCTAGGAATGCTTGCATATTAATATGAGTATTCAAAGCCCTGTCGTTCTTGAGAAGATTTTTAAGATTTTCCTAATCATTTCCATGTAAAACTATTGTGGTTCCACCCTACCCCCGGGGTCATGATTTGAACAAAATTGAACCTGCACTATATCAGGAAGCATTCATATAAATTTCACTTTTCCTAGCCTCGTGGTTCTAGAGTAGACCCTACCCAATTTTTGCATTTTCTTGATTATCTCCCCTTTTGAAAGAGCATGGCCCTTCATTTGGACAAATATAAATCCTCTTTGCCAAAGTATGATTTGTGCCAAGTTTGTTTGAAATTGGCCCAGTGGTTCTTGAGAAGACAAAGGCATAGCACTTTACACATTTTTTTTTTTTTTTACATATTCTTAATTATCTCCGCTTCAAAAAGGATGTGGCACTTCATTTGAACAAACTTGATATCCTATTTACCTAAACATACCTTAAGGCAAGTTTGGCTAAAATTAGCCCTGCAGTTCTTGAGGAGAAGTCAAAAATGTTAAAAGTTTACGTTTACAAATAATATGGGACACTTTGACATTATTGAATTAATCTGAATTTCTTTTTTCAGAAGTTCCAACACTGAAAAGAAATTTTCTGCACATATACTTAAAAGTAAATTTGATATTCAGGGATTTTCCATTGCCCCATGTGGGACTGAAATTGGCCCCATCCCCCTGGACTTGTTGTTAAGATCAGAATCAGTATAATTATGACACAAAAGAGAGTGGAATCTGTCGTGGCAACAAATCACTATTATATTATTACAAAAGTTTGACAATTACATAGAGAAGCTAAAAGATGTTGAAAAAATCTTTTTAAAGGTATAAAGTAATAAGATGAATTGTGTCTATTCATACAGTGACATACACTGTAGACAGTTATTAAAACAATAATACATGTGATAGTGTAGCCACGTTACCTTAGGGTTAATCAGAAAATAGCAGTGTGGAATGCCCAATGTGAAAAATCAATAGCTTTATACTTAATATATACACTTCTCTTTTTATCTAATAGCAAAGGACAAATCTGACAATATACAGTTAAATTTCATAACTCTGACGACTAAAGAACACAATGGCTGAATTTTGACATCAGTGAAATAAAAGGTATCATTTAATTATGATCAGGGTTTCATTCCTCAAAAAATGTAATTCAACTGATATTATGAATTACCAAAGTTTTGGTCAAATGTCATAAAATATTTCCCATTTGAAGGGCCTAGAACTAGGCCTGAGTATTGCAGTCTACCTCATGATATGATACATATCATGATACGAACATATGATATGATATGCATCATGAAACACTTTTAATGATTTTAATAACTTAAGATTTCTTTGATTCCTGTTGTTTATTTTGTAGTGGTAGTACATTTATTAATCACAAGACCTGTAGTAAAGAGTAGTTCATTAAAATGTATAAATGAAAATTACTAGAAGGAGAAGGTCTGAAACTTTATCTTATGATTATCCAGATTAATGACAACTGTATCACGATATCATGTATTGTTCTCAAGACTGCTGTAGAAAATCCCTGATATTGGCAAACAGATTATCCTTCATTTCAATACTTCTAACAGGTTATCCAATATCGACAATGAAGGTCATGGTCATGCAATATTTGCTTTTTACTATACATTTGCATATTAATATTGTCTAATCTTGTCCCTGTTGTTCTTGAGAAAAAGATTTTAAACATTTTTCCTTAAATATTCCCCGATTAAATGTTCCCCTGTTATGACTCTACCTTACCCCCCCCCCCCCCCCCCCCCCCCATGACTTGACAAAACAAACTTGAATCTGTACTACTTGGTAATGCTTGCATATTTAATATGACTAATCATGACCCTGCTTTCTTGACAAGAAGATTTTTCCTATATATATTCCCATGTAAAACTTTTATTTTATTCCATGGGGGCCATAATTTGGACAAAATTGAATCTTCATTTACGTTTTGCAATTTTTTGAGCCAGTCACTGAAAAGTTAAATAAGTTTTAATATACTGTCCACATCTATTAATGCTATATCTATGTAAGAGTTAATGGCAAGTCAACTATCAGTTAAACTTAACTGACCTCCATGCATTTAAGTACTGCTCCAGTACAGAAGATTTTTAAGCACAACACTTGGTTTCACTATATCTTATTTATCTCCCCTTAAAAAGGATTAGTTGAAGTTGGCCCAGTGGTTCTGGTGCAATAGAAAATATGAAAGGTTAATGAATCGGGTAAGCTAATAAAACAATTATATATATAGATCTACTTCTTCTCAAAAATTTTCAATTTCAAGGTATTCTGATCTTTGAACAAACTCGTATATCATACCTAGGAATACTATACTATACATTTTGTATTGACAGCTTGAACAGCAAATAATTTTTGATGTTACCAGAAACTTTTCTATGGTCTATGGTAACTTGCAAGCAGGAAATATTTTTTTAAAAGTTACGTAAAACTTACCCTGATCCACGTGATTTTCCATCTGGGGTTTCAAACATTTCTACATACTGCACCTCCCCAACTAAAAAGTTCAAAACATAATTTTTTTTTTACCTTAAATGTAATATTGAACAAAATTGTACAAAGTTGCAAACAACTGATAATAACCCATCAATATAATAAATGGTAAAGACAGAGTATGTCTTGTTCGCGCATCAGAAAATAATAATAAAAAAATTCTTAGACTGACTTTGTTGCATGTGTATGTACCTTCTTTCCTGAAAATGTCTTTAATGTCCTGCCACTTCATTTCGTATGGAACATTGCTGATAATAACTCTCTTTGAGATGAGGTTTATTCGTCGAGCTCGGTCTCTGTGTCTTTCATGTGATCGAGATCTTGACCTTGAGCGTCGAACTGGGGACCGGGATCGTGATCGAGATGTTGATTCACGATGCCTTCAAAAAGTTGAAACTTCATTATTTACAAAAGCTCCCAAGTTCAGAGCATGTTGCTTCCATTCTTTTCAAAGTTAAAAAATTAACATGTAGAAATTTGATTGTGTATAAATGTACAGTACCTTGATTTTTCCAAACCATCCAAGTCATCATCATATTGCTGCATATCATTGTTGTCCCATCTAGAATTAATAAATGTTACAAGTGTACATTTCGCAAAGAGCACTCATGAGAAATAGATCTATTTACAGGGTTGTTGTTAACAACTGAAATCTTACAAGGCCCCTCAATTTTTCAAGTTTATGGGTTCACATTGTGATCTAGTGACTCATACTTCATATCAATTAAAATTAAAGGTAACAAAATATTTTACTGCTTTTGTGTCAAAATTAACAAATTATTCCAGTTGAAGTGTCTGAAAAACAAGGCAGATTGTAACACCATATCTGTGTGAACCTTGATCACTTGTTCTTGTAACCCCCGATATAAGCACACCTCTTCTGGGTCTGGGGCATTGAAACCCCTTCATGAAGTCTGTAGATCACTTCAATGTTTTACTCTATGTAAATGATACAAACCTCAGTCAGTAGAGTTTTATTAATATGGGATGTAGCATTATAAAATACAAATAAAACATGACAATATTCCGAAAAAATATGTAACGAGGTTTTCAATATGAATGCCCACAGCAAATATTACTTGCATTGGCAAGTGATTATCCACAACCCTAATATACATAAACTACTTTCAAAATGTGTAAAGAAATTAATAACAACTCATCATTTAGCATCATGATAAAGTCATATCTCAGTGTCTCTAAAGACAGATTTATTCCAAGAGAAAAATATTCAAATATAGACATTATTTTAAGACCCAGTAATTTTTGAGGGCCAAAATATCACTGTTATGCAGCTGTTTCCCCCCACAAAAATTAACTCTTTTCCCCTAATTTCAAATGTAAGGAAATGATATGTTGATATCTTAAACAAAAGTCACCGAATATAATGTTGCTGACAAAGAGTAAACACATTGGTTTTTTTACTTTCAATTTTATTCTCCAAACCTCTGCACATGCAAAAGGTTTTGTGATGAAAATGTAAAACAATGGAGGTATCCATTTAAGCAAATACGTTGTGTATTTTATAGTTCCCAGATACAAGACTTGTTGACATTTTCAGTTTGACTGCCATTATTAAATATAGAGTAAGGCTATTAACAGGAAATGATCTACCAGTCTATGCGAAAGACATCAGACTGTCGGACCTGACCGATGTGCAGCGTCTCAGGTCCGATGCGTCATTTTTTACACCGGACCGGAATGTCCGATGTCTCAGTGTCCGGTTTTGAGCTTTATTATTTTGACACGGAGTTATTTAAATGTTTGTTATAAGTTAAAAATATCACACAAATTCAAATACGCAAACAAATGTGATTAAACTGCATGGACCGTCTAAAGTATTATGCGGGAGGGATCCCTGGTATAGCATTACTAGTATAATAAATAAGATTTCCTTGGTTTTACATTTTCACGTGTTTTACTTTTTTACATCACGTTTTTCGGTCTGACAAAATTTGGTTCGGTGCGGTGTGTTCATTGATTACACAAAATCGAGTGTCCTGTGTGGTCCAAAAACTTTCGCATACACTGATCTACATTTAGGGTTTCACTCAAATCAGAAAAACACAAACACAGGTTCTGTAAACTTGATTATTAAGATAAGGCAGTTAAGAGTCCAAATGCTAGCAAATTATTTTTATCATGAAATAAGACAATAAGTAATTCTAAGAAAATAGTTACACAAGGTGTGACTTTCAACTTGTATTTAATGTTAAAAAATGATTTATTTTATGATTCTAAACAACCTCCAACACATTTGCTGTTCCTTATGTTTTGATGCAAAACCTGTGCACAGCCTACGTCATCCATCATCTACTACTAATGCATGTATTTACAAAGTGAAACAACAAGGATTGACTGTGACATTATAAATTCCCATAAACTGATTGATATGAAAACAGAGACATACATAACAGAGATTAGCAATTTTACCCAAGTCTTGCATTATCTTGCGGTCCCCTGTTTTTCGGTAAAAATGCATATCCTGATTTAAATTGTGTATTACATCTTAATAATGAAAGATATCAAGTTCAAACCGTCTAAATCCTATCACACTCAAGATACAATATTTTAGGAAGATGTTTCGCTTCTGTTCAAAGTAAAATGAAAGTACAGTTTCAAAAGGTGACACACCACTCTAACTTGGCAAGATTTTAGCAAATAGCCATAATTTGCCTACTTTTTTTAAAATAGTATATTTCTTGATCATCAAAACTTCTTATCATGCTTATGTTTGATTCCAATTTATGATAGTGAAATAAACTTAACTCTGCTTATATTTATCAAACAATACATAGAAATTAACAATTTATAGGTGGGATCGTCACCTATTTTAAGCGATAAACATGCCACCTCAGGGGTTGCTTATCTCTGTTATATTTGTCTCTGATGAAAATAACAGGGTGATGTTAACCGTAAACGTGATAGTTCTTTTGCATGTTGGTTGTTGCTTCCTTAAGACCAAGCCAAATTCAGAATCCAATAACCATCAAAAGTATCTCGAGCTAAGCATTGTCAACCAAAACTGTTGTACCTACATATGCTCACACCTCGTCCGACTATCACATAGTATAAACTGTACCAGGTTAAAGTCAGTAAACTTATTGAAAACTAAAAGGCTTTGCGCTTGGTTTGTTTTGTGGAGGCACCATGGCCGTATAACGATACTGGGCTTTTGAACAATAAACAAAAATAAAGCAAGGAAAACACTGTGGTGATTATTACCCCATGCTATTCTGCTCCTGATCAGACATTGTTAAAATGATGCTAGACAAATGGCAAACAATTATATTATAATTATTTAGGATCCGCTTTGCTGAAAAATGGCGTCTACCACGTGACCATTGTCCTAACAGAAAGAGTCGACGACAGCTTTCTTCGATCCGAATTAAGCTATAACAGATCGTTGGAAATTTTATATAGCACAACTTGTTGAAAGAAAAATAACATGCTTCATTATTTTCATGTTTCAAAGGAGTTTTAGTCCAGAATTAAATGGGATGAAATCTGAGATCTTCATTGATGATATTTATTTTAAAAATGATATGTACAAGATGGGCCATATAGTGCTTCGAGCTTGGCCTATATAATATTAATAGTGTACCTTTTTGCTTTGCATTTAAAATCTACGTTTGATTCATTCGCTTTTATAAACAATTTAATATATTAATACACACGCATGTCTTCTACACATATTACTACAAACGAGGGAGAAGGGGTTGGGGGTGGAATGTATTACATGTACATGGTTCATATTGCACCTAACTTACCTGTGTGTAAACATGTGTTATATAGAATTTATAAATATAAGAACTGTCCGTAGGAAGCAATTTCATCTGTCTCATTTTTATGAACATGCAATAAAGGCAAACTGTTCGTATTTGGCTCATTGTTGATCTAATTTCAATCTTTTCAAGGCCATGAATTTAAAGGCGTTGAATGAGCGCTCATTGGTGGCGTTAGTTGCAAGAAAAGTAGGCCTAGTGTTAGTTTGAGAGTTTTGGTGATCTTACCGAACATACTTTTTTCTTTTGCATGTCTGAGAAACTCAACCTTAATTCTTACTCATGTACACGTACAACTGTAATTTCATTGATCGAGGTTGACGATGTTGTCTCAATAGAAGTCGAAGCGGGCGAAAATGTTTCTAATCATGTTTTAATGCATTTTAAGAAAGATGTTTTCTGTAAAATAGACTCTGCACATTTATTTTGATGGAAACTTGATCCAGTGTATGCGATTTGTCCCTTAAATCGCCTTGGTTGAATAAATATCTTGACTTGAACATTTGCTTATGTACATGATTGGAATATGGTCGTTTCCACGATAAACGTGCCGGATTGGACCTCGTTTTGGGTTCGGACTGGACCCCTTGTTTGGCTTCTTTTTTTAAAATCCTTTATGTTTTCGAATCTCGACTTCACTTTATCATATTTCAATTTGATTAGTGTAGCTTAAATTTTTGGACATTTCCAACATCACCATGCTGTATTTTGACGTTTTTGTTTACTGTTATTAAATTACATCGTGCAAACCTTGAGTATGAGATTTTCAAGATTAACATAATATGCTTTGTAACCTGGTATGTCAAATCAAGATTTCATACCAGATAAACGCAGATCTGTTGCATTGTAGAAATCTTTCTTAGACATATAGATCTGCAGACGATGAAAAGGTGTGTATTGTTGTCCCATCATTGAGTTTACGAGTTCTGTGTTTTCTAGGAGGAACAGGACCATCAATGTTCATTTCCTTTGCTTTTTCAACGCCTTCCTCGTAAATCTGAGTGAAAATTGTCTCATATCGAAGATTTTGCCAAGCACTAAATTGTTGTTAATGCCATTTATATGATCATCACTCGCCGAGGCATCTTGGAGACTGAAAAGACCCTGCCAAAATTATCGCTATAACATAAAACCAGGCTGAATCTATCAGTCACTAACCAGCAGACAATAAGCACGTAGTTCCAAGCTAGCAGGCACTAAGGACAATCATCAAAGGACTGAGAGTACTCATAGAAAAATATTTAATTTGAAACCTATTTTAAAGGATTTTTTAAATTTGATTCATGTTTTGAATTAATAAATGTCAATCGCAACACTCATGGGCAACTTTGCTCACATGAGAGGTTGTACATCTATGGTGAATTGAATTCATATCAGTAATTTGTGATGAACGGAAGGAAAGAAATAAAATTGACCACACTTTTCATTTTCTGATCATTTTGAACAACTAGTTTTGTCACCTTACATGCATGAAAGTAAATGCACATTGATGATTTAGCTCAACAGAATATTACGATCTTAGTCATTAAGTACCAATGAATAGATTGATATGATAGGGAAAACTATATGAAGTGGGGTGCTTTATTATCTCAAGCCTGATCCTATTTTCATGTGCACATGCCAATCCATTTAAAATCATATTGCATTCAAAATCTTTTCTGTAAATTAGCTCACCTGAAGAGTGATAACCATTGCTTTCTAACAAAAGAAACAAACAAAAGAAACCTGTTGAGAAAGTGCTGTAAGGAAAAAGGATTGAATAATGAACAATCTAATTAAAATCAGACTTCTTAGATCCGCGCCGTATACTCTGCATATTGTAGCGATTGTAAGCGTATTCTAGGATCTGATTTTAACTAGATTGGAATAATGAAACAAACACTTCCTCTGTACTATCTGGTGAATAATACCTCCATCCGACCAGCGTTATCAAAAATGTGGATTAGCTCACCTGACTTTGACATTGCGCATGACCTACTAAAACAGTATAAAAGGAGTTTTATGACTGCTTTTAGAGCTGTAATCTTGGAATACAATGCAGAAAGAATATCAAGGCAAGGTAAAGGACCCCTAGAGCTATCATTCACGACTTTCAATCTGGCGCTGTAGTGGTACCACCCAGTGGCTCCCGGGGATCAGGACGGACTTGAAGTCCCTATTTCTACTCTATGAGAGGAGACAGGGACAATGTATCCATTGATTGAGGTAGAGAATACTAAGGCTCACCTGAACTTTAAAGCTGTATGGTCCGAATTACAATATTTTTTTTCCATCTCGTAAAAACGCTATTAAATCATCGCAGGTATGTAGTTATGAGGCTGTATGACATATCATACATTATTTGACTTGTTTTAGCCAAAATTATTTGATTTGATTTTAAAGCAATGTTTACAAATAACCGCGTCAATCTGCCATTCCAAGTGGCAGTCACGTGACCTGTTCAAACTTTCAGATCATCGGTGGTCTTATTTGTGTAAAGCTGTGTATTTTGTTACAACAGTACCGTACCATAAGTTTAATAGAAATAAAAATATCAAATACCTCTTAGTACTCCGTTGTTTTACGCTCTTTCAGCCTTAAAACTAGACAGTTGCGTATGAGTTAATACATCATGTTGGGATTCCCCTGACGCGCGTGGGTCTATTTATAGACGTCTATTATGGGATGATTTATATATGTACCACACTATATTTACTTTCTAAATAATATTCTCAGTGTTTTCTTTTACATGCAGATGTTTTCAAGCATGTAATTAAGGGAAAGTTAATAACTTTATAAAGTAATTAATCTGCTTTAAAGTAATAATGTCCAAAAATAATACACGAACATCGGGTCATACAGCTTTAACATTTTCCGTGTCTCGTAGATAATAATAGGGTTTTATGACTGTTTTTAGAGCATTAATCTTTGAAGACACGGCGGAAGGAACACCAAGGCAGGGTAGAGTACCCCTAGGGCTATCATTTACCGCTTTCAGTTTGGAGCTGTAGTGGTACCACCCGGTGGCTCCCCGGGGTCGGGATAGATTGTATTCCCTTTTTGTACTCTACTAAGGGCGAATGTGTCCATTGGTTGGAATGCCGTAGGGGATCCTATTCATTACTCCATTCCAGACAGACGAAGGGTCCGTTATATCTGGAAGTGTTGCTTACCTCGCCTGAACTATGACATTTTTTTGTGTCTCATAGAAAGGATAATGGTTTAATAGGATAGGTATGCAACAGATTCCGTTATGAAATTTCGCGTAGTTCTAACTACACTATTATTTTGTACGAAAGGCGGCAAGTGAAAGGTTAGATAATTAATATTGATTTATGAGGTGGTCACTACTTAACTTGCGACCGCTACTTAATATCTGGTGGCCTCTACTTAATTCAATTGGCAGTTGTCACTAATTGATTTAAATATATAGCTTTGTTATCAAGTTTATTGCTTTGGGGGTCAAAAGGTTGAAGCCCAATGTAATTTCGAAACTTGTTGAGAAATGCTTGTAGACATTCTACGGACCACATATTTTTGCTTGGGAGTTGGGCAAACACGGACCCTTGGATATACCAGAGGTGGAATCAGGTGCCTAAGAGGAGGGAACATCCCCTGTTGACCGGTCACACCCTCAGTGAGCTCTATCTCTTGATCAGGTAAACGGTGTAATCCGTAGTCAAATCGCCTAAGAGGAGGGAACATCCCCTGTTGACCGGTCACACCCTCAGTGAGCTCTATCTCTTGATCAGGTAAACGGTGTAATCCGTAGTCAAATCAGTGTGCCAAGAACTGCTTAACAATTAGTATGAAACACGTCAGACAGCATTTGACCTAATGATAGGTTGTATTGGCAAACTAGATCATCATAACAACCATAAAATTTTCGAAATGCTGACTTTACACGAGACTGTTTAAACCCCTGTAACATCAATTTGTTTGCCAGTAGCGTGCTTCGATTTAAAAACTGATCATACGCAGAACAAGTTCTTGCGTATCGAATCAGTTGAGAGATATAAACACCATATGCATGTGATAATGGAATGTTGCTACATAAAATGGGAAGTTGACAATGGAAAAGCTCATCCCATTTGTCATAAGGATATATCGAATTGAAATATGAAAGCAAAGGATTATTGTTAATATATAAAACGTCGTCGATTTATCTAAATGTCCAATTGAAGGCTGCGGCAAGAGATTTTTTCTTCTCATGTAGAAGCTTTTGAATAAACCCTGCTTCATAGGAATATAAAAACAGGTCAGCTAATAAAGGAGCACTATTCATGCTCATGGGAATTCCAACCGACAGTTGGAAGACATAATCTCCAATCTGAAGAACAACTGAACCAGAAAATACAAAACTTATGTGAAAGATTCTTTAATAAATGTAGATACAAAAATAATAGTCCCGAGGGTATGGTGGAATCACAATAAGGGTCGATATATTGGACATTTTTTTTTAAAAAATCCTTTAACGAACAACTGGTTTGTTTTACGTCCCGTCGAGAATTTTTTCCTCATATTGAGACATCAACGTACCACAAATTTAGATAATTGCTTGGCACCCAGAGCCACAGCAGTGAGAGTTGTATCATTTACCAATGCCTGTTGCGACATTTTCGTTTAAAGGTCATTTCAGAAAGATCCCACTTCTAAAAGCCGAGTGTTTGGCGACGGAGCAATGACTACTAATGTTTAGGTCTTAGGTTTGACGCGGCCATGGTAGAAGCGAGGCTATATATAACTCACGACCTTCCGGATGGAACAAATGGAATATACAAGGAAAACTTCAAAAACTTTTTTCTCAGGACAGACAGTGCCATGCTTAGTCATACATGTATCAATATGCAAGCATCAAATAGTGTAGGTTGAAGCAATAAATCCGCCATATTGATGCATGTATTACTTCAATTGATGAGAAAATTGATTGATTTGATTCGTGCATCAATTCAGTTTATTGCTCTCATCGATTCAAGTGATTCGCGCATCAACATGGTGGAATAATTGCTCGCAACTTTACATTTGGAGATCGGTATAAATGATTTGATGATCTCTCTAATTGAATATATCATTAACTAATTATAACGCTTTTATATAAGGAACTAATGCGAGCAACAATTCAATATTATTGTGGATTTGTTGAATTGAAGATATCTTTAATTATATTCATGTAGTTGCTCTCTCTCTCACTCTAAAAGAATTATTGCGTGCATCAACTGAATCAATGATATCATTAATTCGATTGAAGAGAGCATCAATTCAATATTATTGCGCGCCTTAATATGATTGATTGATAGTATATCGTTTGACGTCCATCTCGAGAATATTTCACTCATATGGAGACGTCAAGCATTAATATGATATCAATAACTGAATTAAATGTGCGCAACAATTCAATTGATTGGTTGTTTTGCTGTTTACCGCCACACACAACAATTTCTCAGTTATCTGGTGGCACCCAGTTTTTATTGGTGGAAGAGAGAACCCAGATACAATGTACCTGGGAAGAGACCACCGACCTTCCGAACGTAAACCTTCTCACTTACCGACGCGAGCGGGTTTGGAACCCGCGCCGACCAGAGGTGAGAGGCCGTGTGATTTAGAGCGCGATGCTCTAACCACTCGGCCACGGAAACCCCTTCAATTCAATTGAAGAGAGCAATAATTCAATTAATGCGCGCATCAATTCATTTAATGCGCTCAATAATTGAACTGTTGCTCTCTTCAAATGATATCATTTGATTCATTGTATATTGTTTAACGTCCCTCGAGAATACTTCACTCAGGGATCTTTATCGTACAACACCTGCTGTGAGACGGGACCTGGGTTTTTGCGGTCTCATCCGAAGGACCGCTCCCATTTAGTCACCTCTTACGACAAGCAAGGGGTACTGAGCACCTATTCTAGCCCGGATCCCACAGGGATGAAATCATTTGAAGAGAGCAACAATTCAATAAAAAAAAAAGGGGGGGAATTGTGTGTTTTAATGTATTATACCTGAGACATTATATGGTGTGTGTGCGTGTGTGTATTTCATTATTATTTTAATACGCCCTGAAACTGATGTTTATTCTTATCTAGCATAATTATGGTATCTTGTGTTTTCATGTTTTATATGTACAATGAGTATAGGTACAGCTTTTAATGTTTTATTTATTTTCTATGTATTATGTGTATAACATTCTTTTGTAAGGTATATATGCATTGTAAAGCACCTTTGAGCGTACATAGTGTATGAAAAGGGTGCTATATAAATATGGTATTATTATTATTAATTATAGCGATCATCAATTCAGCGGAGTGATTAATGCTATCAACAATTTAATTATTGTGCGCAATAATACAGAATTGAAGATCATTAACTATTTGCAGAGATATTTGATGGATTTGTTGCGCGCATCAAAAGAAATTGGTGATATCTTCAAATAATTAAAGATATCTTCAATTATTTGAGTTTATGTTAATTTGGCGCTCCATACAGCAGAACAAAGTTGATTATATATATTTTTTTTAAATTGGAGAAAGCTAAATACTGTAAACCAACTTTTATTTGCGTGTGATAAAATTTCGCGAGATTCAAGAGAACCTCATCATCCATTTTTGTTGGAGAAGCAACTGTCTATGATGTGAAAGTCTAGTCTTTAATTCATCGTGAGGAATGGTCGTGTATAGTGTTGAAAAGTCAATTTTGATGTTATTGATTTGGGAAAAGTTTTGCGATTTCAAGTTTACTAAAAGTTCTTTAGAATTTTTTAGAATCCACATTTGATTTAACAACACTTCTGGCACATGTGGTCGCACAGTAAATTTGAAGTTTCTTCTTCACAGCTGTTAATATTTTCGTGAGGAGCAAAGATAGGGGCTTGGTAGAACCTTTACTGGATCCAGCAATGTATCTTTGTTTGTAAGGGTTTTTATGTAGTTTAGGAATCCAACGTATCTTTGTTTGAATTTCATCTTCTGAAAGGGCAGTTGGAGTAAAAGTATGATTACCAAAAGTGGAATTAATGCCAAGTTCGTTTAAAATACAGTTGTAATAATGAGCCTTACACACAAAGACAATGTTGTTACTAGCTTTGTCAGCTGGAACCAAAACATATTCCTCATGTAACCTATCTAATTCTTTTATCACATCTGGTTTATTAAACAATGTCAGTGAGAGTCAGAATCCCTCCCAAAATAATCTCGATCGCTCTGAAAGAGGTTCCTTATGCTCGTGTTAGATACCAGCGACAAAATGATTTGGTGTCCAACCATCTAATTTTGTTACACTTGTGCGAGTCCACATGTTGTGACTATCATCTTGATTTTGGTCAGCAATTCAGCATCAACACGGTCAAGAGCAACGATATGATCTTGTCTGTTTACAGCAGGATTTTGTACCTCGGGGACATTACATGACTGGTATCTGCAAAACGTTAGAGGCTACAACACTGTAATGATCGTATTGGATTGTTTGTATGGTTTTGACTACGGATTACTCCGTTAACTCAATCGAGATATAGGGCTCACGACGGATGTGACCGGTCAACAGGGGATGCTTACTCCTCCTAGACACTTGATCCCACCTCTGGTATGCCACGGGGCCCGTGTTTTGCCCTACTCTTAATTTTGTATTCTTTATATCGTTATCTTCAACTATTCATAATGAAGCTATAAATTCTGATCGGGAACATGAAGTGAACTTTCGTTTGGAGAAGGCTTATATAGGCTGCAAGCCTGCTGCCTAATCCATTTATGTTTCATACATAATTAAATATTGTTTTAAAAAAAAAACTTTCGTTTGTAGACAAGGTCACAAAGGTGCTTTCATTCGCGTAACGTTTCAGGTTTGAAACAAGTTCAAACACAATTCGAACTCTCATTTTCTTTTTAGAATATGTCCAAACACACAAAAAAGAAAGAGTTCTGAATAAATAATTCCAATTATCAGAAAGAGCATTGTCTGGTTAAAGCTTAGAGGGTGCAGCATCTTTTCGAAAATTTGAATTTGGGATATCCGGCCTGCTTGTTGAGAGGGGACAGTTCTCACAATTTATCCTTTGTGTCTTACAGTACTCCCAATCCCTTTCTTCCACATTCCTTGTCCTTTCTTGCACTTTTTCGAAACGCCCGTCTCGGCATACATTGTGAAATATAACGGAACTCTGCGTATGGTAGATAATACGTTCATAGTGGTTTGGGCCAGGTATTAAACAGGTCAAGATTGCCTAGGAGTTTACAAGCTCATCCAAACATGGTGTCAGAAGTGTAAAAGTCGTCAACATGCCGAAGTTCAATCCCCCAGAGAATTTTACCTTCACCAGGCCGAATGAATGGCTGGAATGGAAGGAGAGATTAACACGTTTTCAGATCGCAACAAAGCTGACCGACGAAATGACCAAATTCAGATAAGTTCTCTTATTTACGCCATGGGACCAGAAGCAGAGGGAATATTCAAGTCCTTCACATTCTCTGATGGTGATGAGAAAAAGTTCAAGAAGGCATGGTTCTTGAAAATTTTGACAAATACTTTGTTCCAAAGAAAAACGTGATCCACGAGCGCGCCAAATTCCACATCCGGAGTCAGCGGCAGGGCGAGTCGGTAGAGGAGTTGTGATTTCAGGGACAAGGGCGACTAAATTCGTGACAGGTTAGTTGACAAGGAACTAAGTGAGAAATTACAGTTAGAATCTGAACTTACACTCACAAAAGCTGTCGAGATTGCACGCAATTCTGAGTTAGTAAAACAACAGATAAAAGACTTACAATCTAAGGACTTAGATGCAGTAAGAGTTAGACAGCACGATGGCCAATACACCAGACACAGTCATAGCAGACAGTCTAATCCTAAGGAAAATTTTCATAGTAACTGTGACAAGTGTAATCAGAAGCACAGTCCCGGGAACTGTCCTGCATCAGGGGGAAATGTTTGAAGTGTGGAGGAAAAGGGGCACTTTAAGGTTGTTTGTCGTAGCAAGCCGAAACATCTGGAGAAAATCCAAGACGTGCGCTCACCAGCTGATTTATTCTACATGGGCTCAATAGACCTGAGTGACTCCGACAATACGGATGCATGGACAGTGAAATGAAAGTGTGTTGTAAGTACATTACTTTTAAGATCGACACTGGTGCCGATACTTCTGTGATTACCGAGGCCACATACAATTCTTTACCAATAAAGCCGAAACTGCAGACATCAACAAAAACTGAATCGGAAACTGTTTTTATCTGATTTAACGCCTAATTTTACACAAAGTATTCAATGGTGTTGTACATGTATAATATAAAAAGCTTTAAAAGAATAAACAATACATCATATACATGCAAACGCACTCTACATATACATACTAAACTAAAAACATGTACATTAAAACTGTCTAAACAAATGTGTTTTCAATTTGGCTTCGAAAGTATGTAAAGATTTGGACTGTCTTATTTCAGCCGGTAAACTGTTCCACAGTCTCGGACCAATGGTTCCGAAACTTCTATCACTGAAAGTTTTACGCCTGTTAAAAGGAACAATGTAACAAATCTCAGAAGATTGAGAGGAGCGCAACTTTTTAATTGGTACCTGTTTCGTTAAAAGTTCTGTTAAATACAAACCAGTTGTACAGTTCAGGAGGGTCAGTAGAGTGTAACGGGATGTTCGTTGCTAAGACCTCTCACAAGAACAGAGAGTTTTGTTTTAAAGTATATGTGCTTAAGAACTCTAATAATGGTTCTAATTTACTCAGTCTAAGTGTGGCACACCGCATGGGACTTGTGATGAAGGTAGAGGAAATTCGGGATGTGTTTGGTACACATGGATGCGTTAAGGACCCACCTGTCAAAATAACTCTTAAACCTGGAGCTTTTCCATATTGCGTCACAACAACACGCAGGATCCCTTTTCCATTGATGCCTTAAGTAGAGGGAGAACTGAAGCGAATGGAGAATGCAGGAATGAAAGTCACAGAACCGACAGATTGGTGTGCACCAATAGTGACTGCATTCAAGAAAAATGCGGATGTTCGCTTGTGTGTTAATCTCAAGAAACTGAATCACGCAATTAAGCGTGAACATTTCATGTTACCAAACTTGGATGACATTGCACCGAAATTGAGCAAGGCTACAGTCTTCTCAATGCTTGATGCTAGTAGTGGTTTTCACCAGATACCCCTAGCACCAGAGAGTTGTCACCTTACAACCTTTATAACTCCCTTTGGACGATATTGTTTTCAGCGGGTACCTTTCGGGATAACGTCAGCACCTGAAATATTTCAGCGTCGTATGTCAGATATATTAGCAGATATTGATGGAGCAGATTCCACCATGGACGATAGCATTGTATACGGAAGTACAGTGGAGGAGCACGACGAGCGTTTGGACTTTGTAGTGGACCGTATCAAAGAAGTTGGTCTCAAACTAAACAAAAGTAAATGTGAGTTCCGGAAACAGAGCATTGAATATTTTGGACACTTGATTTGTTCAGATGGGATCAGTCCATGTCCGGAGCGTGTGCGTGCAATTCGTGAATTGACTTCACCGACAAATGTAACTGAAGAGAATATTGGGAATGGTGAATTATCTTTATGATTTTTACCAAATCTCTCCACAGTCATGCACCCTCTTATTGATCTTTTGAAGAGTGATTCAGCTTGGATATGGGACAGCCCCCAGGAAGGAGCCTTCAAAAAAGTGAAGAATATGCTAACAGAAACACCTGCCTTGGCATTCTATAATTCTTTAAAGCCAGTCGTGATCAGTGCAGAGGCCAACAGCTATGACCTAGGAGCTGCCATATTTCAGCAGTTCGATGGTCAACTTAAGCCTATTGCTTTTGCTTCGAGAACACTTACGCCGACTAAAACCAAATATTCACAAATCGAGGAGTGTTTAGCATCAGTATGGGCCTGTGAGAAGTTCTAGCGCTACAACATTGGACTCGAATCATTCAAACTAATCACGGGTCACAAACCTCTCGTCCGGCTCATTAACACTCAAGCTCTAGACAGGACACCACTGAGATGTCAGAGACTTTTGATGTGACTGCGCAGATTTAATCCGACTGCTGAACATGTGCCAGGGAAAAATATTGTGGTTCCCGACATCCTCTCGAGGAGTCCGTTAATTGGGAACTCCGAGGAAACAGATTTATGTAGACTTATGTAGCCATCGGACATCCCACGGAGAAAATCTCTGAATTCATTGGTTTACATCTCCGTCAGCACGTAGAATATTTACCATCATACTTGAAGGACACCACTGATTACCTTAATAAAACACCCTCATCGGGCCCGCCAGACCATACCCTTCTTGTGACCATGGATGTTACTTTACACTAACATTTCACGTGACGAGGGTATCGAGGCATGTAGAGAGGTTTGGAACAATAGGGTAGTTAAATGTCCTTCAACCGAATCACTCATTCAGCTTCTTGAACATGTCCTCATGTTCAATGGTGAACACTACCTGCAAATAGGTGACACAGCTATGGGAACAAAAATGGCACCATCGTATGCCAACATCTTTATGGGGAGACTGGAACGTAGACTTCTACATTATTCACCAGTTAAACCCCTTAGTTGGCTACGTTTTATAGATGACATTGAGATGAAGTGGGTTAACGGTCGTGAAAGCCTGGACGATTTTATCGAGATGGCAAACTCTTTCCATAATTCCATCAAGTTTACTGTGGAAATTTCCACCTCAAATAACACTTTTTTGGATACCACAGCCACATTTAGAAAGGGGGAAATTTAGTTTAATCTTCACACCAAACCCACTGACTCTCATATATACCTTATGCCATCTAGTTGTCATCCACCCCACACTTTCAAAGGTTTGCCTAAGGGTTTAGCTACGCGAATCCGCTGCATCTGTTCTACTCCTACTATTTTTCAAGAACAAGGAACAATCCTCAAAAATCATCTCACTAACAGAGGATATGATCCTTGCAAGGTACAATCCGAGATGTCACGACAGGACCGACAGTCCCTCCTCCAGTATAAAGAAAAACCTCAGAATGACAGGGTTCCATTGGTCACTACGTATCATCCCGCCCTCAAGAACATCAACAGTATTCTGAAGAAACACCTGCCCATTCTGCATACCAACAAACGAATGGCTGGTGTTTTTAAGGAACCACCAATGGTATCCTTCAGACGTCCCAGAAACCTGAAGGACATGGTAGTAAGGACCAAACTGGATAACCCTTTACCCAATGAAGGTTTCAAAACATGCTCAGACCTCAGATGTCAATTATGCAAATATAGCTCAGACACTGAGGGTTTTAGCAATCCTGTCACGGGTCGCAGTTATAAAATATTGGGAAACTTTTCCTGCAAAACCAATAACTGCATATATCTAATCAGTTGCGATGTCTGCCAGAAGCAGTACATAGGAGAAACAACAGACCTTCGCAGACGGGTCAACAACCACCGGTCCTCCATCAGAACCAAAAACGATTTGCCAGTAGCAACACATTTCAATGGCAATAACCACCGATGGGAGGACATGACAGTAGTGGTTATTGACCATGACCCTAGTTGGTCAGATACCGAAAGAAAGCAGAAGTAAAAATTCTGGATGCACAGGTTGAAGTCATTTGAACTGCATGGTATCAATAAACCTACTGATTTCACCAGGATGAATACGGGCTAAACCCTTACTAGATTTTAAGCTTCATCTGTTCATCTGTTTGCCCAACTATCTATTTTGTATTGCTTGTAGGAGTTATGAGATTGATCACTGTTCGTTATCTTCACCTTGCATCTGATCATGTCCCTAACAGTGGTACTATGCCCATTTTTGAACACATTTTTTTCTTTTCAATTCTGTTTACAATCAGCCCATCCCTTTTAATTACTTTGACCTTCATAACCGATTGCTTGCATGTAAAACTCATTTATCAGTTTCCGTGGTTCTATGTTTTTTGCACGTCTACCCTAGACATGATCAGTACGGGAATGTCTGATGTTGATTCAATTTCCTAGGCTGCTTATTCTTTGTTTTTGTTTGGAGTTGGTCCACTTTGTTTATTTATTCAAACTTGTTATTTACATTATCTTTCTCTCAAATTTTGTTCGTTTCTTACTTCATTTACATAGTTTATTTTTATTTATCTTTGGGGGGGGGTGTTGATATTTTTTATTTATTATTATCTTTTATAAATTATTTATTCTTAATGCATAGTTAAAATAGAATCTCTCTGGGTACGAGTTAGCTTTACTATTTGTCAACGTAATGGGTTTAACTCGTTCCACTTTAGATAAATTATCACTTCGTCCATTTTGGATCAGCTCTTTGGACGAATAAGGCATGTCCTAATTCGCTCCACTTTTAACATTGATTGGCAAGCCTAAAGACCAAAAAAAACATGTAGTCTGCGTTGTAAATACGTTTGTAGATTAGTGTAGTTGTAGTGCTAGATGTATTTATATGTAGTTTTTGTTATTATTCTATGTTGATATTGGCCACATTATGTAATTCTTTTCGTTTGTCCTGAAGAAGGGACGGGTCGTCCCAAAAAATTTGACAATCTGGTTGTTCGTGTCGTTGGTCATTTTAGTGCTTTGTATATGTATATATGATTAAATAAAAAAGCGGAAAAATATGCAGTTCCAAAATATATTCAAATCACTAGCGCTTTCTAGATTTTAACATCCATCCTCAGGTGCAAACTCCGTACAGCGTCAAATTCTCCGGGACTACCTTCCCCTATAAATAATGATATATTGGAGCTGTAGCGTAACGGAATATACTGAGCTGACCGGAGCTTGCCTCAGGTGAATACAAATATTGAATACAGAGTTGTTTATCTTGGAGACGTCTATTGTGACGTCATGATAGTCTTTGCCATGATTCCCTAATCGATATATAAATACGAAGCATCCAGAGGAATCCCCAACATTCTAATAGAAAGTAGTTCCGGCTATTTATATTTTCGATGGAATACGATATTCCAATGCTTTTTCAAGCAATGAAAAGGCGTGTAAACATGTAAAATTAAATGATAGAATATGCAGATACCAAAATACTATACACCAAATCATAATGTTCTGAGATTTGAAACACATTTCAATGTAACAAACAAGACTTTCCAAAGATATTATAGATGAAAGTTACCTCTCCGGGTGAAAAACATCCTGTTGTCATTCTACATGCATGTGATATTTTCTATTTATTATATATTTTGCACATATCAGAAAAGCAGTGTCACCTAAGTGCACATTAATTGCTAGAACCGGCCGAAGCTGAAAGTAAATTTCCAGATATGAATTATGAAGGCCTGCTCCGAGATTCGGTGAAGGCGTCAGTTCAAATATTCAGCCAAGCCGAATATCAGCCGAGATTAGTGCCTAGGAGAAGTAAGCATCCCCTGTCGACCGATCACACCCGCCATGAGCCCCTTATCTCTATCGGGTAAAAGGAGTAATACGCAGTCAAAATCAGTGGATAAAGAACTGCCTAACAATTGGTATGACATACGTCAGACAGCATTTGTCCCAATAACATGTTGTATTAACAAACGACCATAGAATTTACAAAATAATGACTTCAAACGAGATTGTTGAAACCCCTGTAACATCAGGTTGTTTGTCAGTAGCCTGTCTCGATTTAAAAACTGATCATACGTAAAACAAGCTTCTGCGTATCGAATCAGTTGAGAGACATAAAAACCATATGCAGTTGATAATGGAATATTGCTACATAGACATGGGAAGTTGACGATGGAAAAGCCGAAGTTATCCTATTTGTCATAAAGTCGAGTTCTTAGTTTGCCGTTAACATTTGTGTTTAATAAAATATCTAAGTAGGAAGCAGATGTGGAAGACTATATGGTGTCTTTTATTTCGAGTTCACTGAAATATATCGAATCAACGTATGAATGAAAATGATTATTGTTCATATATAAATCGTCGTGGATATATTTAAACGTCGAGTTGAAGACCACAGCAAGATACTTTTTCTCCTCATGTAGAAGCTTTTGAATAAATTCTGCCTCGTAAAAATATAAAAGCAGGTCAGCTAATAAAGGAGTACAATTCGTGCCCATGGTAATTCCAACAGGCTGTTGGACGACCTGATCTCCAAAATACTACTAAGATATTGTCAATGAGGAACTCCAGCATATTTTTAAAAGGACTGGTTCACTTTCTTGAAATAAGATTTTTTTTTATGTTGAAAATATAACTCATATAAAGTTGGCAACCAAATTTTTGACTTTTTTAGTGCAAGGATAAGCCCTAACTATGTGCTATGCAAACAAATCTAGTCTGTTTTATGTATACAAACTAATGAAATGTTAATTTTGTTATTGAAAGCATTCAAATTTTATACAGACATAAATTCTAATTTTTAAATGATACATTTTATCTCTGGAATACTTGAAATGTGATATATAATATAAACTTAGATCGATAATAAAATACTTTCAAATTTTTGTAAACAATATCATACCTCAATCTTTGTTTACACAACAAACAATAAACTATCTATAATGAGCTTCTGTCATGATGTATGACCTCATTTTTTGTGAAATCTTTTAAGCACATTAGACAGTAGACTTTGATCCTTAAAAGTGAGAAACAAAATTTTGGAGGAAATCGTGAATCAGTCCCTTTAATATCAGCTTCAGAGTACTTGTGCGTAAAATCAGAGTGGTGTTTAACAAAGTAATTTTTGAAAGGCTGATCACTAGATATGGATATTTCCTTTTTCCATTTTTGTTGAAAAAGCTTTCAATTGTCTATTATGTCAAAAAGTCTAGTTTTTAATTCATCGTGAGGAATTGTCGTGTAAAGCGTTGAAAAGTCATACGTTTTGATGTTGTTGATTTGAAAGCAGTTCTGGGATTTCAAATTTACTTAAAAGTTCTTTAGATTTTTTTAGAACCCACATTTGATTTATACCACTCCTGGCATGTGTTGTGCCACAACAGGTTTGGCCTTTCTCTTTCACCATAATAATAAAAATGTACTACTCCATCTGAAAGTTTATTTTAATTTCTGAATATAAACGAAGTTTAGCAAAGTGTTTTACACATTTTAATCATTCATTTTGAAAGTCAGAAAATATATATTTAAAAAATTCACTTATGTCACTGTAGCAAAGCAGAAATTTCATGTACAGTTTACATAGTTTTACAATTTTGATTTTAATTTCATTCATATGTAATTATGCAAAGTGAGTGAATTAATAAAAGTTTTACAAATACCTTTAATTAGAACGCTATTAAAAGTGTCTGTGTTGAATTATTCTATATGTTTCTTAATTAACTATTTCCCCGCCAAAATCATGGTGAGCGATTGATTAATACATGACACATGACTTGGACCGTGGAAAGGTTTTACTAGTTTTCTTGGGGAGTAGACACTTTGTCCCATGCCACTTGATAGAAAGGTAGGAGTAATCTATTCCACTAGGAGTTTGGTGAACTTTTATACATATTCAGCATTTGGGTATGTTTGACTTTCATTTCTATTGGGCGGTATTTACTTGGAGATTCATTTTGTATCTTTATCTAAGTTGGTTACAGCTAACAATTTGCATGTTCAATTTAGATTAGTACAGTACACACATATAAAAGATATAAAACATCAAAATGGCCTAAAGTTCATGATTTTGGTAAGTTAAATACTTTTATTATAATTAGTCTAAAATATAGAGTGTAAATAATTTTAACTTTATAGCTTAATTCTAATAGTTCGAAAGGTTCAGCAGAGATCACTTTGTGAATTAAATTTATGAGTGTTTCAGATATTTTATATTGAGAAAATACGTATAGCATGTATAGATACATGTTATGAAGATTATAAGTATATCATTATGTTTACTGCAATTTAAACATTTGTTGTATCGTGTATATTTCAAAGGTCGTTTAATGTTTTGTATTGCTTTCCCGTGAATTGCATTCCATTGTATTTCCACATAAAATCTCTACTGTTGAGTGAACTATCAACCCGTGTTGTCATTATATCACGCAACTGCAGTTTACATCACAAAACAGGGTCAGATGATAGTTTGATCTGTGCTAACCAGCTATTCGTCTGTTCTAGAGACCTATCCCATAAAAACCACATTTAGTGTTTTGTTCATCACCCATGGACATCAATTGATTAAAAAAATATTATGTCTGTGGTGTTGACGCTTCCATTCGATTTCACCACGTGACGTATGTAGTTGAGTAAATTCATGAAGACCAAAATGATGGAAAAGAGCGCGGTTTTGCACTACTTCAATCAACAGAAATTTCTAAATCCCCACACCTCGCTACAGTGATCTAAAACAGGAACAACATAACTCACAAAAAGCTTTATCTACGTTAAAATCACAGTATCTTTATAGGACTAATCTTAAAAACAGTGCTCCCAACGCCTTCCTCCCTATCTTGCATTGAAAAGTGTTTCTTTTTTTGGAATGTAAGCTTTTCATTAAAAACTACTCCCATACATTTACTTGTATTCAGATCTAAACTTCATATTTATATCCGTGGGTTTAGAAACAAATGAACAGCTGGCGAGTTGTTGAGGTTGATTGTTTGATGTCACAGTGTTTGGACACGGTCTTTAGAATAGCCTCCATATCTTCGTTAGAAATTGCTTTCAGTGCGACATCTTTTACATATAACAAATCACCCATAAAAATTCCATTCCCAAAGAGACATGCATTTATTTAAAACCTTAACTTGGTTAGCGAGATCATTACTAAATAGTGCGAAAGGGGTTGGTATAAGATGAATTCTCTGCCGGACGCCTAGATGACTTCAGAACCGGTCCTTGTTAATGTTCTGTATCTTAACAAAATATTCGGTATGTATGTAAACAGAGCTAATAGCACATGGTAAAAATATCCACCAATTCCGTTAAATAATAATAATAATAATAATAAAAAAGTACACTTATATAGCACCTTATCTAAAAATACTCTAAAGCGCTGTACAACATACTAAAAGTAAATAGAAGTAAAACTTTAAATTAGATTGATTGAATGTTGTTTTACGTCCCTCTCTAGAATTTTTCACTCATATGGAGACGTCACCATTGCTGGTGAAGGGCTGTAAAATTTAGGCCCATGCTCGGCGCTTATGGTCTTTGAGCAGGGAGGGATCTTTATCGTGCCACACCTGCTGTGACACGGGACCTCGGTTTTTGCCGTCTCATCCGAAGGACCGCCCCATTTAGTCGCCTTCTACGACAAGCAAGGGATACTGAGGACCTATTCTACCCGGATCCCCACGGGACCCAATTACTTTGTCCTTTGTGAGAAA